>NW_026000137.1:5057792-5090085 GCF_001458135.2 Marmota marmota marmota | reverse complement strand
GAGAGAGAGAGAGAGAGAGAGAGAGAGAGAGAGAGAGAGAGAGAGAGAACTGGGGGTTAAACCCAGGGGTGCTTAACCACTAAGCCACATCTCCAGCTCTTTTTTATTCTTTGAGACAAGTGTCACTATGAGTAGCTTAGGGCCTGGCTAAATTTCAGAGGCTGTCTTTGAACTTGTGATCCTCCTGCCTCAGCCTCCTGAATTGTTGGGATTACAGGTGTGTGCTACCACACCCCCTAGGACTTTTAGAATTTATCTTAGTGTTGCTCATTTTTAGTACAGCGGTTCCATTAGTTATCTGTTACTGTGTGATGAATTATTCTAAAATTTAGTGTCTTTAACCAATAAATTACGTTTATTATCTCACCATTTCTGAGAGTTAATGATCTGAGTGTGGTTTAGCGGGTGCCCCTGGCCCACAATCTCTCATGGGTTTGTAGTGTAACTGTTAACTGAGTCAGCAATTAGTTTTAAAGTTTTGCCTTGGAAGAACTCACTTCAAAGTTTAGTCATATGGTTTTTGGTAGGAATATTGCATCTTTTTGATGAATTGATCATTTTATTATTATGAAATATTCCTTGTTCTGCCTGATAATATTTTTTGCCCTAAAATTACATGATCTGGGGGCTGGGGTTGTAGCTTAGTGGTAGAGTGCTTGCCTAGCATGTATGGGGCACTGGGTTTGATTTTCAGCACCACATATAAATAAATAAAATAAAGGTCCATTGACAACTAAAAATATTTTTAAAAATTACATGATCTGATATTAATATTTCTAGAAGAGCTTTCCTGTGATTGAAGTATGCAAGACATATTTTCTTCAGTACTCTACATTTAAAGTGTATCTCCTATATTCAGCATGTAGTTAGGCCTTGCATTTTAAAACTATACAGTTTTGATCATCTGAACCAATTAGCTGTAACATTTGGTCTATTTGCACTTAGTGTAATTATTGATTATGATTTGGTTTAATTCTGCCATCTTGTTTTTCTGTGTCTTAGCTCATTGTGAAAGAACTTACTCTTCTTCTCACTAAATTTCTTGTGTATCCTGGCAAACATTTTCATAAGCAGAATGATGGAAGCATATTGAAAATGAACTAATAAATATCCAAGATCCTGATCTTCTTACTCTGATTTCATTATTTATCATTCTATCTCAGATTTCTCCAACCATGATTATTTTCCCTTTTGACAGGATTGCTTTGCTATCTCATGAATATAAAAAATTTCAGAAAAAATCAGAAATCAATTTCATTACTTATTGCCTACCAATCCAGTTAAGGTAATGAGAAAGAAATCTAGATGAATTCACTTAAATGAATCTTGGCCACAAGTTTATATAAAAAGAACTTTCATAATTCTTTTGATAAAATAGTGACTTTTTAATAAATAAAATAATTCACTCATAGGATAAGTAAAAAAAAAAACACTTTAACATACTTGGAGACAGTGTTGTGATTTCAGAGAACTTCTCAGTTTGTACAAACAGTACTCAAGAGTCATGATAATAGTTTACCTGTACCTTTATATAGCATTCCTCCCATAAGAAGCTCACATCAGACTGCTACATGTTGTTCAATCAACCATCAATGTTTTAGGAAATCTGTATCACAGGGGATGATTGCATTTTTACTTTGTAGGAAATCATCCTATACAAATAACGTAATCTCTTTTTTTAAAATATTTTTTAGTTGTTGATGGACCTTTATTTTATTTGCTTATTTATATGTGGTGCTGGGAATCAAAGACAGTGCCTCACATATACGATGCAAGCGCTCTACCGCTAAGCTAAAACTCCAGCCCCAAATAACCTAATCTTCTATTCAGAGATGAATTTGTGTCCATCAATAATTGATGTCTAATTCTGACCTGCAAGTTAAGAAAGGTTCAGATTTTCACATTTGCTCCCAAGAGCAAACAAACCCTGGGTGAAGAAGAATGTGAATGAATTGGAAAAAATGAAAACCTTGGTGGCCTATCATAATTTTTAAATAAGTCATGAACTTATGAATGTGTGATTATTTATTCTACTTGCTTCTTATTGTTTCTCTTCTTTAATTTATTTTGCTTTCCCTAGAATGTTAGTGACAGAAGTGAAGGTCAAGTTGGCTTTTGAAGATTCTTGATAAAGAATGTGATGGTGTTTATAGGAGAAACAGGGAAAATAATCAATATAAATTAGAACAGAGATGATGTTTGAGATTTTGTGAATTGTGTTTTTTTACTGTATATTTATTTAGAACTAATAGAACACAATTAGTTTAATGTTCTGCATAATCATTAAATGCAACATTATTATAAAATTCATAAGAGAGTCAAGTGAAACTTTGCTTTGTACTAAAGAAATTTGACAAATGTGCTTTTAAATTTAATTTATTTTTATTCCTTTTAGAATTCCAACAAGTAAACATCACTCCACCAAAATTTATTTTGAAACCAAGACCAAAAAGGAGTAAACGGCAGGTATGTATTCATAGGTGTATGTCATAATATTTTAAACCTATCATTTGAATCCACATTTGGTCTTTGTGAGAGGGCAAGTACTATTTCAGGTATTTTTCATTGTGAGGTAGGCAGTACAGGTGACAGATGTGTAGAAACAGTAAAAATGGACCATATTATTGTATAGTTTCAAAAAGGATTCAAAATAGTGGTGATAATTTAGTTCTTCATCAGGTAAATGAGCTACCAGGTCCCGGCTGGCAGCATCCCAGGTTCTTCCTAACAAGGCCTCTTCCCTGCCCAGATGTGCACCACATCATGCAAGCTGCTTCAATGGTATCCTTGTATTTATCCCTTTGAAGCTAACCCCGTAAGAGTAAACCTATTGGGTTCTGAGAGCACAAAGCCTTTTTTTCTCACTTAAGTTACTTTGGCATCCAGATATAAAATTAGGACATAAGCTTTATGATTGCTTAACCAGACCTTAGACTGAGTAATAATAATCACAACTCTTCAGACAGTGCTTTATATCATATGAAGTAGGTACTATTATTGCCCTTTCACAGGAAAAAAAAAAAAAAGGAAAGATGGCTATGACATATGGAAAAGACCCAGAATCACTGAGTTGTAAATGATTTAGACAAAAAAAGAACTCTGGCCATCAGAATCAACATATCCACACACTGGTGGTGGTGGTGTGTGAATGTGTTTATGTGACAGAAAACTACACAGGGTAAAGGAATAGAGACCTATTAAGATCAAGCAGTTGAAGGATACAGTTATCTTCCTTTTATTATAATAATTTATGTATATAAACAGATTCTTACATATATAACATTTGCTAAATTTTATTGAATACTTTCCATGTGCCTGGCCCTATAGTAATAATTTATAACTGTTGTAACACATTTAATCCTCATAACAACTTTATGAGGAAGGTGTTATTATTACTCCTATTTCACTAAAAAACATAAGGAAGCACAAGATGCTGAGGAAACTTGCCCAGGTCACTCAGTAGTGAAGTTGTTATTCTTATTAGGAAGTTTGGCCTCAGAGATGTTCATAGAAACACATGCTCTGTGTACTGCCTCTCAGAAGCCTGTGTGTTCTATGCATTACTACCATGATGTTGTGCAGATACAGAGACACATATATCTTGAGGATCAGTTAGATAGATAAAATACTTACCATCAGGTTTTAAATTGAAACTATATTTGTTTTCATGATTTATGAATTGAGAGAATACAATACTGTTCTTTAAGAATGTACCTTAAAGTTCTTTATAAATATCTTAACATCTAGTCATTTGCTAAGTAGGTAAACCCTTGATTTCTCTTAAAGACCCATGAAGTTAAGGGGCTATCAAATTATGTAGCCAATATGGCAACTCTGTGACATTAAAAAATGTTGGGTCTTATTGGTAAGTGCTACTATATTAATTAGTAAGCCACATAGTTGGCAAATCAGATCCTATCATCCTGATAATCCACTTATAAAAAGACTTATCTTACTCTTTGGTTTCCAGTCTCAGAAATATAATCTGTTATTCCCAGTCAATCTGGTGTTATAAGAGATTTCTTAGCTGGGTGTAGTGGTGCACACCTGTAATCCCAGACGCTTCAAAAGCTGAGAAGAAGATCAGAGTTCAAAGCCAGCCTAAGCAAAAGTGAGGTGCTAAGCAATCCAGTGAGACCCTGTCTCTAAATAAAATACAAAATAGTGCTGAGGATGTGGCTCAGTAGTCCTGTGCCCCTGAATTCAATCCCAGGTACCTAACCCTCCACCCTACCAAAAAGAGATTTTCTTAAAAAGATTTTATGTTTAGGTTGCATTTAGCAAGAAATGAAATCCGCTTGGCAACATATTTTTAGTTTGTTTTAAATGTAGCACTCAAAACCAACATACATGTACTGATTTGGGTTTGATTAAATGTCCTCATCACAAAAATATCCCTTAGCCAAATGAACAAAAAGATATGCTAAAAAACAAACAAAAAACCCCCCCAAAAAACCACGGGTATTGAACCGTAGCGTAAGGGAAAAAGTTAATTTTAGAGGTCTTGTTAAAGATTTTGTTATAGATAAACTATAGAAAACCAAGGGAATGTCCATCTTAGTGGCTCTTCCCTGCCACAGTCATTGATCAGGAGTTTGAAAGGAGAGAAAATTTTTTTGTTGAGCAGAGAGATCCTGCTGTTATAGATAATCGATACTGCTTGAGAACTCTAAAAGCTATTCTGGGAAAACCCCTCTATCATTTGGGGGATCCCTTGAACCATATAGGAGAGAGAGGCAAATCTCAGTCCCAGATCTGGGGATTATAGAATAAAGTAAATTAAATCAGAAAGATTTAATGTTACTGTTCATATGTTACTGTTTCCATGATGTTCTGTTAAATGAAAATAACTTGATATAGAAGAGAGTAAAGTAAGTGGAGGTATAAAATAAAAAGTAGATTCATATTAATCTTTTATGTATAAATCTTTCTAGAAGAAGCTGGTAACTCCCAATACTGATTGTGGAAGAAGGAGTAGGAACTGGGTAGATGGGGAACTTTTATGTTTGGTCTTTTTATACTCTGTTGAGGTTTTGAGTCATGCAAATGTATTATTATTACCTACTCAAAAACTAAGTAAATTGATGAAATTTTTTTTTAAAAGTCTGAAGGAATAAAAAGCGAATGTTTTGTTTTTTTTTTACTTGTTCTGTATTTCTTAGTTTTTCACAACTAAGTTTAGAAGGGCTTATTTGGGTTTTGCTTCTTTTACTGCACTGCAGCTTCGATATCCTCGTAACGTAGAAGAGGAAACCAAATACATCGAACTGATGATTGTGAATGATCACCTCATGGTAGGATTTGTTTTTGTTTATTTTAACTTGTCCATGCCTTGGGTAAAACTGGAGGGTGCAAAAATTTGTTTAAGAGAAATTTAGAAAGCTCTCAAGTTGTAATCTAGAGGGTCTTTTTTTTTTTTTTTAGAATTTATTGTATTTCTTATTTTTATTGGTGCATTATAATTATACATAGTAGTGAGATTTATTATACCACATTTGTGCTTGTACATAATTTAATTTGATCAATCTAATTCCCCAGTTCCTTCCCTTTCCCTCCCTTCTATCCTCCTGATCTGTACTTGACAGATCTCACTTCTGTTATAATTATTTTAATTAATGCATTATACTTTATTTTTTTTTAATTTTTTTATTGGTTATTCAAAACATTACAAAAAAGCTCTTGACATATCATATTTCATACATTAGATTCAAGTGGGTTATGAACTCCCATTTTTAACCCAAATACAGATTGCAGAATCACATCGGTTACACATCCACATTTTTACATAATGCCCTATTAGTAACTGTTGTATTCTGCTACCTTTCCTATCCTCTACTATCCCCCCTCCCCTCCCCTCCTGCATTATACTTTATATAAGTGGAATTCATCATGGTGTATTTGTACATGGACATAGCATAGTTTGGTAGATTTCGTTCCCTGCTATTTCTCCATGCCCTCTCCTCCTCCCTTCTGCTTGATCGCCTTCCTCTACTTTATTGGTTCTGGGGGAGGTTTTAACCTAACCAAACGTATTTATTAACTAGCAGTCAACCACAAGTGGAAAATGCTCTTAGGTAGAAGTAACTAGCAATAATTTTTGAGGTTCCAAAAATATTTCTGTGACCCATAATGTCAACTCTTTGCATTTGATTGACTAATATGGGTACTAATATTTGAATCTCTAAAGTGACAAGGCTTACGAAAAGCAAAAATTTTCATTTTATGTGAAAAAAAGTGAGGCATCAATTATGTGACACTTTAGTTTGCAGTGTACGACTTCTTCATAATAAAAGTAAAGCAATTTTCCTGTATCTGCCTTGCCATGCAGAAAATCACATGGAAAAAGCACACATCAAGAGCCCGAGGAGTCTGGCAAAGCCTCCTTCTTGTTGAGTCACATTATTTCAGTGTGTGTATTTAATTAATGGGCATATTGCAGTATGGTGGCATTCTTAGCATGGCAGTAAGTTATAATGCTAATTTTCCATGGAAATAGTTTTAAACTACAAATATTCAGGATTGAATTGGACTTAATTTTGGATACAAGTCCATTCTAATTTACTTTATGTATTTGAAGGAAAATTTGATCAATTTATATATGATTACATATATACTAACATTCTTCTTTATTATTGTTGCTAATAATAGTAATAATAATCATGATTGAGTAATGTTCTCTTGTTCAGACTAGGCCTGTTTTCTTTCATTGTATTTAAAAGTGAATGTTACTCCTCCCTAGGATTTTTATAAAATAAGCATAAACAGCAAGACCATGCAATCTGAACATTTTAAATAGTTACAAACTCAGTTATCCATCGGTATCTGGAGGAATACTGTAAATGAAGTGACCCAGGAATAAACAGCCAGGAGAGGTGAGAGGGTAGCAGCCAGTGTTTGTGAGGGGGCCGATACCTCTTGCTGCTTGCAGTTATCACCGTGGTAGGCTGCTTTTAAATGAAGCCAGAATCAGGTTTTTCCATGTTATTTCCTGATTTTTAAAACATGATTGGGGCCAAACAAAACGTACGTGTGATTTACTAGCCTGTAAGCTATATCCTTAAAGCCTTTATCTTAGGGCTTACTTCTTACTGAAAAAGTCTTGTACAACTTGTAAATTTTCATACTTGGGGCAGTGTTCATGTCACTTTTTCTAGCCATATCCCTACTCAGATTTGTATGCCTTCCAATTTGTAGACAGCTCTCCTCCATGTTATTGTTTTGAATAATAGTCCTGTAAAAAGAAACAAACAAAAAAGCCTGTGAAATGCATGCAGTGGGTGAATTTTTTACTTTATCACATGGATGAGTAAATAGAGGTCTCAAGCTTTTAAGAGATTGGCTTCAGGCTACAGGGCAGATAAAGAACTAGGTCTCAGATCTGATGTTTGTTCCAGGAAGTCTTAGGGATCTTCTGTTACACCTTGTTTTCTCTGGTGATTACTTCTTCTTCTTTTTTTTTTTTTGGTTCGCATTTTTAAAATTTGTTTTAATTAGTTATACATGATAGTAGAATGAACTTATATACTTTGATATATCATACATAGATGGGATATAATTTCTCATTTTTCTGAGTATACATATTGTAGAATCACAGTGGTCATACAGTCACATACATATATACGGTAATAATGTCTGTTTCATTCTACTATTTTTCTTATCCCCACATCCCCTGCCTTCCCCTCCTTTCCATCTAAGGTAACATTATTATTATTATTTTTTACATTACAATTCTTAATACACATAAATACCACACTTTTTGTATCTCTGTTTGTATATAAAGTATGTTGACATCCAATTCAAGTCTTCATACTTGTACTTTGTATGATGATGACCATCACATTCCACCATCCTTGTTACTCCCCTACCCCCTCTTTCCCTCCCACCCCTCTTTCCTATCTTGAATTCATCTATTCCTCCCATGCTCTCCCTCCCTATCCCACTATGAGTCAACCTCCCTATATCAGAGAAAACATTTGGTATTTGCTTTTTGGGATTGGCTGACTTCACTTAGCATTATCTTCTCCAGCGCCATCCATTTACCTGAAAATGCCATGATTTTGTTCTTTTTTAATGCTGAGTAAAATTCCATTGTGTATATATGCCACTTTTTTTTTTTAATCCATTCATCCACTGAAGCACATCTAGGTTGGCTCCACAGTTTAGCTATTGTGAATTGTGCTGTTATAAACATTGATGTGGCTGTGTCCCTGTAGTATGATTACTTCTGATGACTTCGAAAGCCCATCACTTTTTTCTTTTGCTTTCAGTTTAAAAAGCACCGCCTTTCTGTTGTGCATACCAACACCTACGCCAAATCTGTGGTGAACATGGCAGATATAGTAAGTATCACGGTGATTTGCTCATACACGGTTGCTCATAGAAGGGACAATATGGCTCTTACCTTTTCACTGCTCTAGTTGCACTTTAGCCAAGGTGTCCTAAAAGGCCCTGGTGACCTGGCAATGGAATTTATTGACTTTGATCTCTTTCTGGAAAGAGGAAGTGGTCAAGATCACCCACAGATAGGCCTGCCCTGAAATTCCTTCCTGTGTTTTTCACTCTGTGAAAGACAAAGGATGAGTCATCGCCCCAGCAAAGATGTGTGTACTTCTGAAGGTGGAGAAATTGGCCACTTTTTCTTCTCCTCTTGGTGGGGATAGGGGTGTAGGGTGTGGGACAGGGACCAAGTTTCACCACGTCGCCCGGGCTGGAATTCCTGGTCTCAAGTGATAATTCCACCTCATCTCTGAGTGCTGAGACTACATGAACTGCCCTCTTGAAGAGCGTTAGTTGTACCTTTTTGATGGTACCTGGTGCTGTGGTGATGAGGCCACGGAGTCAGTCCACAGGACCACCTTCCATGTGGTCCCTGACAAGGCAGTGCCAGGGCCAGTACTGCCCCATAGGTTTAGTCAGGGCCAGTTTGTTTGTATAGCAATAGTTTCCTTGGAGAATCTGCATTGTTCTGTTCTTTTGTTAGGGGAACTCAAGAATGCATAAATTCTCTTGTCTAGGATACCCAAAAATGGACTCAAGGGAAACCTTGAATTGGATGCAAGTATTTGTCAAAAAGGGAGCTTATGTTTACTAAAAACTGTTTTGTATGTTGGGTATTTACTGGTAAATAATTCGATTCTCTGTTTCAAGTAAAATGCATGCAAATTTGAGGAAAAATTATCACCCTTAAAAATAGTAACATTTTATACTTGTAACTAAAACTCAAGGAGTTTCCATGAAAGAACTCTGTACCCTGTTCATAAACCATTTGATTTTACCGCATGTATAGCTGGTGTGTTCATTTTGTTAATATACTAGATATATAAAGACCAACTTAAGACAAGGATAGTATTGGTTGCCATGGAAACCTGGGCGGCTGACAACAAGTTTGCCATATCTGAAAATCCATTGATCACCCTACGTGAGTTTATGAAATACAGAAGGGATTTTATCAAAGAGAAAAGTGATGCAGTTCACCTTTTTTCGTACGTAACTTTTGCAATGATTTCTTCCTTTTTTTATGGTTCCATATTAAATGTTGTATTACTTGTGACTGAGATGTATCCTTTACAATTAGGAGTGACATTGCAATATACTTGGAAGAAGGTTTAAAGTATAGATTATTTTAATTATTGTGAAATTTTAGGTGATTTGATTTTGAGCTATTTTATCACTGCATATTTATTTCACTTAATTTTTCAAGAGATTTAATCACAGCCTTCACTGGTAAAAATACTGCTGATACTCAGTATTTTTAACAACAGATTAAATTCCCTAAGGTTGCTGCCTTTTAAATGTTAATGTTATCTCTGTTTTTGGTTTATTTTTAACCAAAAATAACCAAATTTCTGGAGTTTAATTTTTCTAACTTGTGTGTTCTTTTTTTTGATAATATACATATTTGATGTACTAGCAAAAAAAAAATATATATATATGGTAGCATTTTAAGAACCCATCATCTAAAGCCTGAGCTGTTGAAGATAGCTACAATTGGAAGGAAAGATATAGTTTTGGGGTAACTTAAATTTTTACACAATTTCAAATTTAGAGAAAATTTGTGAGAGTACTACAAAGAAATTACACATGTTCATTACCTAGATTCATCAATTATTTATGTTTATCCCACTGATTTTGTGATTTTTTTCCTTTCTCCCTTTCTTTCTTCCATTCATCCATTGATTTTTTTTTTTCTTGAACTTTTTCAGAATAAGTTGGAAATGCCTACCCACTGGCCTTTTATACTGAAATGCCTACCCACTGGCCTTTTATACTAAGTACTTCAGTGAATATTGTCTAAGAAGAAAGACATGCCTTTACATAACTATAGTAAATCAATAAAACCATGAAATTTAACATAGGCGCAATACTTCTATGTATGCCATAGTTTATATTCAAACGTCACCAAGTATCTCAACAATTCCTTTATAGCTACATTTTCCCCATCCAGTATCACAGATCATGTTTGATCATGACATTGAGAAAGATTTTCTTAGCCTTTCTCACATTTAAAGAATGTAAGCCCATTACTTTATAGACTGCTTCCATTGTGGGAATATCTGATCTTGGGCAGTGATTTTGTATCCTTCTCAGAGTGCATCATATCAGAAATTCTTTTTCAATAGTTGTTCTTCAATTGAAGATATTTATTGATCATGTAGGAAAACATCCCTCAGAAACCTTTTTCTTTGGTTCTATATGTACAGTTTTTGCTTTCCTCCCTAACTTCAGGAACATATAATATAGAAATTTTGTATGCATTGAGAAAATGTACTATGTGGTGAATTAATAATGAGAGGTGCTATAATGTTTGAACTGTGAGCAGTAAGCATTTTTCATTTCCTTTTCTAA
Organism: Marmota marmota marmota; assembly: GCF_001458135.2. Taxonomy (NCBI): domain Eukaryota; kingdom Metazoa; phylum Chordata; class Mammalia; order Rodentia; family Sciuridae; genus Marmota; species Marmota marmota. The sequence goes on along the minus strand of NW_026000137.1, from coordinate 5,079,240 downwards.
AAGGGGAAGTCAATTTGAGAGTAGCCGGAGCGGGGCTGCTTATATTGGTGGGATTTGCTCGTTGCTGAAAGGAGGAGGCGTGAATGAAGTAGGTGTGAACATCTATACAGTACAAAGTGGTATGATGGCTGAAAATGTTTTCCTCATACTTAAGAGATAATTTCTTGGTGTTCCGTGTGCTTCAGGTGTTAGATTGTTTTATTAGTGATCAACATGACCAAAGGATAGAACAAGCAAATAACAGAAGACGATACCTGATAATTCTGCTCCTGTTCTACTTAGAATAATTTCCAGATCAAGCAGTTTACAGAATAAAAGTACATAGAATTTTTACTTTACCCATTGTTGGAAATAAGGCCCTCTTTATCATTGAATGATTTCCCAGAGAATTGAGTAATTCCCTGAAGCATTGGATTGCTGCCTAACAATGCAACTAAATATTTTTTTCCTCACTATTTGACAAATTTTAGGAGACAAAAAAATAGAGGAGCATTACCAAAGGGTTTCTTTTACCCCCTACACACACTAATTTGATGGAAATGATCTAGAAGAAAAATAACTCAATCTTTGGAAGGCTGCATATTGAAAAAAAAATTCCTTAGTTGTTCTTAAATTTCTTTAGGCCAGAGATCATGACTACTTTCTGTTACTCATTATGTTTGTTTTCTGAAACTATTTTCTATTCCATGAGGGGGGAATTTCAAGTGTCAAATAGACACCTAAAAACAAACAAGTTCCAAATAATTTTTACACATTTATTTTTATTTTGTGTTATTCAAAAGACTTACTTGATCATATGCAAGTACTAAATTTTTCAGTAACATTACTGGGTGAAATGTGGACTCAGATTAAAGTTTCCAAACTCAAGAGTTGATGATTCTTAGAATTCTAGTCTTTCCTATGAGATCTAATCAAATATGGATTTATTTCTTGCTGTTTCATCCCATACGGACATTCAGTGCTAGGTACAAGGTGTTTAGCCTCTGCTGAATAAATGCTTTGAAACTACTTATTTCTAATTATATTGCGACATTTTTCTCTGGCTCATCTTAAAACCAGATTGTATTTATGTATCTTTTATTTTTGTTTTTGTTTTTCAGTTTGGGAAAACTGATTTAATGGCAGTTACACTTGCCCAATCATTAGCCCATAATATTGGTATTATCTCAGACAAAAGAAAATTAGCAAGTGGTAAGTTTTAGTACATGTGTGGTTTATATATATATTTTAAAACTCTGTCATGTTTTATTTCTTAAGATAAAGGACTGAATATTAACATTTATTAAATCTGGCTAGTTTAGTTATATTTCAAAGAATATTGATTACATATTTTGTAGAATAAGATTCTTTAATTCAGTTGCTTGATCAAAAGTATGTGGGTGATAGTGTAAGAAATAAGCCAGGACACAAAATACTATTCTCAAAAGTAATGCAAGGTTATATTTACATTCTTGATGAAAACCTCCCCTTGTATGATAAACACTTAAAGTCAAGTGATAATAGATTCACTGCTGAATTTAACCTAATAAGGAGCAAAATAAGCTCATTTTGGCATTTTGGGATGCTCTAGTTGGGAATCCTAGCCATATAAGTTTCAGACATAGTGTTTTATTTTGATTTATTTGAAACAACTCTAAATGTGACCACAGAATTAGAATGTTCTTGTCAGATCAGACCTTATCACATGAGTAGTAAAATATAGACATAGTAAATATGCCAGATTTAGCAAGTAGGTAAAATTATTTCACCAGTTATTTTAATGGTCAAATATGTATTTGTTGTAACAAGTTGATTATAATCATATTCATTTTATTATTTTAGTAACAAATAATATAAATATGGTGGGAAAATTATAATAATAACTTCTGCCATTCATAGAGTACTCATTATTTACCAGATGACTGAAAGCCATATTATGTACATCTATACTCAGTTCTCAAAAGAGTCCTTCAAGATGCCATTTTTACCCCTATTTCACAGAGGAAATGATTGCATCATTTATTCAAAAAAGAATAATGTCTCCAGGATTATACATATGTAAGTGGAAAACCAAGCTTTAAACCCAGGAATTCCTGATTCTGAGGCACTTCTGCTTAGCCAGTATGCACAGAGGCTTTTAAAAGTGGGCAAGAAGTTATATGTGATGGTGCATCCCTGTAATCCCAGTGTCTTGGGAGGCTAAGGCAGGAGGATCACAAGTTCGAGGCTAGTGTCAACAACTTAGTGAGGCCTTAAGCAACTTACCAGACAGACCCTGTCTTAACATGAAAAAGGCTGGGTATAGCTTAGGGTAAAGTGCCCCTGGGTTCAATCCCTAGTCAAACAAAACAAAAACAAAAAAACAGGACATGAAATGGTAATAATTCTCTCAATTATCTGTGAAACTGGCATCCTATCTTGATTCCTCAAAGTTTCTCACTATCTCATTGGTACTTGATTTTATTTCATTTAAGTCATTGTAAGTGACTTGTTAAAAAATATGGTCATTTGTTTAGCTATAAGAAAATTTTTAAGTAAAAATTTTATAATCTTAATAGGGTCAAAGTGTATTTTTGTTGTCATGCATTACATAGAAAACCTCAAGTGTAACATCCAGAAAGCAGACATACTTTTAAAAAAAGTATTTTAAAATAATGTGAGAACAATGTTTGTTTTAAAAATAAAAATTACTTGAATGCAGCTGCATTTACTTTATAAAAACATGTGTATTTATTTTTTTAGGTGAGTGCAAATGTGAGGACACATGGTCTGGATGCATAATGGGAGACACTGGGTGAGCCACTTCTATTTAGAAATAACTCACTTTTCCTTTACTTGCTGTGCTCTTATCCTCTTAGGAATACAACATTAAATAAATTATTGCACAGATTATTACCCAGGAATTTATGAGAAAAATCAGAAGTGAATATTTTTAATGGCTCTATTAGATGATATTATCACAGAATAGTCCCTTATTTAAGAAAATAACTGATGTGAATTAAATTAGTAAACCTCAGAAAATTTGTTAGCCTTGAATCTAAGCTAGAAGTGTAATGAGAAACAACATTGTTCTCAATGAAGTTGCCTTTCCTTTTATTATCTCCATTTTCAGTTTAATGGGTTATAAGTAGTAGTGTGTTGGTAAGTTCACTCTCAAAAACAAAAACAAGAAAGTGGAATGGATTTGTCACTTTCCCAGAGTTCCATGGTGCACACAATCCCACTGTGGCTGATTTCAGGTCAGTACTGGTGGTTCCGCAGTGTGACGTCACTTAAAGAGGAGGTGGAAAGAGAAGTGTACAGTTGCCTCTTTTCAGAAAGATTTAATATTTATACTCTCCTTCTTTTGCTCACAATCAGTCATCATTTCTTGTATTTTATTCTTTCTAAATAAATTTTACAACCCTTCCTTTTATTCCAGTTTAGTCTCCAATGCCCTACCTTAAATTCTGGATCTTCTTGTGCTATTAATAGACAAATAACATTACAAACATTAGGCGGGTTTCAGGCTTTGTCTCTCTTCTTTTGAACCCTACTTCCATCATACTAAAAAGATATAGAGAATAAACAGTGAATCCATGTATCACCCATTTAAAGAAAAGTGAAATTGCCTACATGGGAAAGTTCCCTTGTGTTCGTCCTTATTAGTCTCTAGCCATCTTGGATTTGGTTCAAATTATCCGCAGTTCCTTCTTTATACATTTACTGTGTATGTGTTAAAACATAGCCTTGCTTCACATTTACAATTTGTAAGAGGCGGCATGCTGTGTGTATTTTTCTGCAACTTACTTGTTTGTGAGATTAATCCATGCTGTTCATTAAATGCCATTGTTCATTAAATGCCATTCTCTTGTTCAGAACTTTTGTGAGTCTCTATTTTCTGAAGAATAAAATTCATATTTCTTATCGCTAGTTAGATGCCTGCAATCTTTATCCTCATTTCAAATCTTATTTTCTCCTACTATTCTGATCCATTTGCTTACCATAATTGGACATAGGTTTTCAGCTTTTCTGACTTACTAACCATATCCTACAAAGATTTTTAGCTTTATGAGAATTTGCTTGTCATAATTGTTCATGAACTTCCAGCTTCTTTTGGTTTCCTGAATATGTTCTCTGTAACATCTTTCATCCTTTTCTCTTTCTAACCACATTTTTTAACCATCTGAAGTTTATTATAATTTTAATGCCTGCATTATAACTTAATGCTGTCCATTCTTCTGCTTCCTCTCACCATTTAGTTACACATTTTTAAGGAATTACATTTCATACTAATTTATAGTTCATTCCGTACACCATAATCCTTTGTACAAACTTGATTTTAAAAAATATTTATTGATTAAATTTGAATTTTGAATTATCAGGACAAGTCAAATAAATGATGGAGGGAATGTGTATGCAAACATGTATTTAAAATTTTTTTAATTTTTCTTTGGACATTTTATTTAATAATGAGAAGAAGTGATACAGTTATAATTTTCCAACAATTACTGAATGTTATGGTGGAGATTCCTGTTCTTTAAAAGCTATTTAATATCTTTTATTTGATTGTTCTGGTTAATTATTAAAACTTTTATAGACAATCTGCACAGTACTAAGCCAAATCAAATGGTGCTGGGCACAGGGCACATACCTGTAATCCCTGCAGCTCAGGAGACTGAGGCAGGAGGATCATGAGTTCTAAGTCAGCCTCAGCAACTCAGCGAGACCTGTCTCTAAAAAAAATATATATAAAAAAGGGCTGGGAATGCAGCTCAGTGGTTAAGTGCCCCTGGGTGCAATCCCTGGTACAGCCCCCTACCCCCCAACCAAAAAAAAATCAAATCGTTACCTTCAGATATGTATAGCTCTTTGAATTGAAATTCTTCCTACATTAAGTAGATGTAAGCAAGAGAAAAATCCTTTATATAAAAATATTATCTGATATGACTCTATAAATTTGATCTATGCCAAGTATCACCCAACATTACTAATTATGGATGTATAGTTCCCATGAGTATATCCCTTCCATTTTTGCTGTCTGAAGTTCCTCTATATTGCTAAATATTGGAAACCATGGTTGAAATGAATACCATCAGTTTCTATTTAAGATATAAAAACTAAAATTTTAATAATGGTGGAATATAATAGATATACAACCTTGTAAAACAGAAGTTTGAGGGCAGAGATAGGGGAAAGACATATTTGCCTTCAGATGCATGAAGGGTTATATTATAATGGTAGAGGAATTAATGTCTATTTCGTACAGTTAAGAATACAGAACTGTGTGTGAAAGTTATGAGAAGTTGGATGTGTCAAAGATAAAGGGTAAGAGCAATTTATACACTTCAAGTATCCATATATAAAGAGCTTCCCTGTAAAGGAATGATTTTCTAACTCCCCAGTTATCGGGTAATGACTGAGCTCCCCACTGTGAGGGGTGGAGGAGGATGGGCTGGGCTGTGGCAGCTGTAGGCATCCTGTCAGGGCAGAGGTAGAACTAGACTTTGACTTCTAAGAGTCCTAAAAGTTGGACTTTTTACTTCAGTAGTAGAGAACTTTCTCAAGTTTTGACCAATTGAATGAAAAATGAACTTGGAGATAGCTCTGTTTACATTTGATAACTGTGGCAGGATGTGTTGGATGGATTAGTAGGGAAGGTGATAAGAACTTAATGAGGCAGGCATTGAAGAAAAGGAATAATATATGAAAGAAACTTTTAAAATTAAGAATGAAGTCTGTGTCTTATTAGGAAAAAAGCATGGACAGAAACAGAATAGTTAGATAACTTATACCCAAGACAGCTTTATTTGGAGAATTTGGCATGAAATACTTAAAAAAAAATGAGTTTAGCCTAAATAATCATTATAAATTCCATTATAATGTATGAAACATTAACCACTGTGCTAGACAGAGGTATGGTTATAAATGGACACTGTCCTTGCAGACTAGCAGGAAAGACTTTATAAAAACCATTCATTATTATCTTAGTTTTTCACTTTCATAAAGATCAAAGCAAAACAGTTTTAGAGAAATATAGAAAATAAAATTCTTATTTTTTCTCCAATGATAACCATGTTGATATTAAAATGCTAATGTATTTTAACTCATATTCTTCTTTTTTCATTTTTATTGTTGTTTTATAAAATCTTGTTCCTGTTGGTCATATAATGTTTATTAACTTTTTTTAACTTAACATTATATAGTCAGCATTTTTCCGAGTCTAACTATTTTTTATTACTATGATTATTAATTCATTTCATGTTATTCTGTTTTATCCACATATCACAGTTCAGCTAATTGCTCTCCTACTATTAAATATTTGGGTTATTTTTATGTTATATGCTACCACAAATATCTGTGTTTATATATCCTAGTGTACATAGCAAGTTATTTCTTAAGAAAAATTTTCTGAAAACCTGAATTACTAGATCTAAGGGCATTTGTGCTCATTTTGAAGGTGTCTGACCAGGTTTCTTTTTTCTCTTTGCCCTTTATTACTTTTTATTCTGGCATGAATTTTTTAAAACAATTTGAAACTTGAAAAAAGTTGCAAGATGAATAACAAAGATCCTTTTGGTTCCTTGAATCATAAATTGCCAATCTGTGCCCTCTTACCCTCAGATACTAAGGGTACATTTCCTATGACAAGAACATCCTCCTACAACCTAGCCAGTAAAATCATCTGAGTCTTAGCCCTCATTCAAGAATGGCCTATATGTCAATAGCGTCTTTTATAGTAAAGGATTCAGAGTGAGGCATCACATTTATTTTGTCTTTTTAGCTTCCTTCAGTCTGCAGTAGTTCCTCAGTCTTTGACTTTTATGACCTGACACATTTATAAGTTATAGGTCAGTTATTTTGTAGAGTTCTCTGTTGTTTGGATTCCAGCCCAGATTTAGTATTTAAGACTATGAAATATTTTTTTCTAACTCTCTCTTATTTAAATTATAGTTGCTGCTATATGTGTTTCCTTTGATTGCATATACAAGTAATGAACCATTACTATCTTGTCACCATTAGTGACTGAATGAAGAATTTAGAAATATACTGGTTGAATAAAAATTCTTGTAGGTTGAATAAAAATGTTGTACCTAAGAGGAATTTATTCTTTCATCTTGAAAGAATAATGTATAATTTTAACAATGTTCAATTTTAAGACTAATGAACAAGCAAGGGAGACTCACATTGCATCCCATTATTGATTTTCTTCTCTCCCACAGCTATTATCTTCCTAAAAAGTTCACCCAGTGTAACATTGAAGAGTATCATGACTTCCTGAACAGTGGGGGTGGCGCCTGCCTGTTCAACAAGCCTTCCAAGGTAATAATGTGAGCAGAGATGTTAATGATTAATCTTTCTACATGCTCATACACAACATTAGTTTAGCCCTTGGGTGTATAAAAGAGAGCTTTTCAATTTGGCCTAGATGTACGTATCTAGATATGCTAAAATGTCTGCCTATATTTTCAAAATCAACTTTAATATTGGGCATTTTGGCCTATTCTGATGATAACAGCAGAAATGAGTTCATTTTTTTTAATGTTTTCTTTATCTTGCTTTGAGTTTTTATTCTAGTTAGTTTGTGTGTGTGTGTGTGTGTGTGTGTTGACAGTTGTGTGTACACTTCCATTTTATAGTCTGAACACCTTGATTAACCTTTTCTTTTTTGTGGTATGGGATTGAATCGAGGGGTACTCTACCACTGAGCCACATTCCCAGCCCTTTTTGCTTTTTCTCTTCAGTACTGGGGATTGAATCCAGGGCCTTGTGCATGCTAGGAAAACACTTTACCACCAAACAATATCCCCAAACCCTTTTTAAATTTTGAGACTGGTTTCCCTAAGTTGTTAAGGCTGGTCTTCAATTTGTGATTCTCCTGCCTCCGTCTTCTGAGTTGCTGGGATTACAGACAGGTGCCCCTTTGCCTGGCAACTTTAGTTAACTTTTTAATGAATATTATGTTCCTAGCTAATAGTAATTAGTCATTATTTACCAACTGCCTATCACCATAGGATAAATTGTATTTGAAAGGTAATAAAATTGATAGAGAGTTAAAAAATAAAACTGACCTAAAACGTACTCCTGGATAGTCCAAAAGTTGCTTTAATATCTGAGGCAAATTATTATTGCTTTTCTCTGCAAAGCTATATACTAATAGTAGGAGCTATATTTTATATTGAATAGTTCAGTGGGTATATTAACTTTGTGATACTTTTCTTGTTGTTGATGAAGTAACTTGGAGAAAAAGATGATTAATAAAGGGCTTTTCAGATGATTAAATTTTATTTTCAGAAAACTTTTGGACAGCTGATTAATTTGATGAACAGTTAATATTTGCTGTCCCCAACCCGTGTAGGCAGCTGAACTTAAGGTAGTTCCTGTGAATTTCCAGGGACACCAAATAAACCATAGACACACACTTTACCTTTAAGCAAGCTTCAGGACAGCTTCTCCGCTCTCGGCTTCAGGCTCTCCAAATGGGAGAGCAAGAGAAAGTCACCAGAGGCTAGCCAGAGAGAGTGTGACACGGAAATGGGCTTTTATTGGGGAGAACCTTATTCTTAGAAAGTTCTATCCAAAAAAGTTCAGAAGGAGCAGGGTTACAAAGGACAGGTGAGTGTAATTCCACCCAAGGGGCCATGGGGTGTCTTGCCTACCTCTTAAGAGGTGCCCTCAACTTCTGGGACCAGGGCAATGTCCAGGTCACTACAAGATGTAGTGACGGTCAAAGCATCTCTGCTCCAGGATGGAAGATGTGAATCATTCATAGCAGCTCCCCACAAATATTATTATTCCTGTTTAACATAGTAAAGTCTCTGAGATGTTAAGTAATTGTTCCAAGCTTTTATTTCATTTTATTTTGATCCTGGGGACTGAACCCAGGGCCTGATTTGTGCCAGGCATTATGTGCTACCACTGAGCTATTCTCCAGCCATGTGCCAATATGACAGATGTTCTGACTCCAAACCCCTTACTTCCTGACTGCAATGGAATTTCAGGGGTCAGTCAGTCTTAGTTTTAGTCAATGACTAGATCATCTTTTATTTTGGTGACTTTTACCAGATGCTACTTGGTATGTATGTTATATAAATATTTGTAAAGTATATACACATATTAAATATGAAATGGAAACAGGAGGAGACACTTCTAAAGTTATAAGTTGTAAAAAACCATGCTTTCTAGTTTAGCTAAATAAATATATATTTGGGATGACTGGCAGGTATGCAGAGGTGTGGGTGTAGTGCTCAGGTCTCTCGAAGTCTTTGCTGTTGACTTTTCTATGTTTTAGTTCCCTTTTTTTGTTTTCCTTCCATAGCTGCTCGACCCTCCTGAGTGTGGCAATGGCTTCATTGAAACTGGAGAAGAGTGTGACTGTGGAACCCCTACAGTAAGTCTCTGGTGCTTTTGAAGATGGTTTGCAAGTGACTCAGGGTTGTTCCTGGTCCACACACATTGAGACTTAACAGAGCAAGTATTATGCCTAGAAATTGTATAGTATTTGTGGATGAGAGATTATTGTGAGCTTTTATATTTATTTTAGGAAATATGCTGCTACTTTTTAGGAAATGATGTTGTTTTCTGATGTTTGGCAAATGTTTATGTTCCTTAGGAATGTGTCCTTGAAGGAGCAGAGTGTTGTAAGAAATGCACCTTGACTCAGGACTCTCAATGCAGCGATGGTCTCTGTTGTAAAAAGTGCAAGGTAATGAATGCTGCTTAATGACAAATGGACAGAAGGAAGGACACATGTGATTAATTGCTAAGGCTGGGTAAATCGCACCTAATAATCACACTATCTAACACATAGTTAATGACTAAATGCCAGATGCTTACAGGACCCTCATAGAATCTTGTGAGGTGTAGTTAACATCTTTCCCTTCTAATGGTAGTTTTCCCAAGGTCTGACACCAAGTAAGTCAGGGTTCTTGCTGAACATGCTCATCCCAAGGCTGTTCTCTCTACAACCTCCCTGAGGAGCAGGGACAGTAAATGAAACTAGGTGTTACTTATCTTTGAATATGCCTACATTTCTTTGGAAAGCCAAGTAGGCATTCAAGAGATCCTCCTTTTCTTCTCACTCAGATATATCTTTCCTCCTCCTCCTCCTCCTTTTCCCACTCTTCCTCCCTCCTCTTATTTTCTTCCGTCTCCACTCCTACTTCTTTTCCTCTTCCTCCTCTCCTTTGTCTTCTTCCTTTTCCTGTTCTTCTTCCTCCTCCTTCTCATGTTTTTATGGGGAGCACTGAGGATTAAACCCAGTGGTGCTGTACCACTGAGCTATACCCTTTTTGTTTTTTATTTTGAGACAGGAATTCCCTAAGTTGCCTAGGCTGTCCTCTAACTCATGATCTGCCTGCCTTATCCTCCTGAATAGCTGGGATTATAGATGTGCATTACTGTGCCCAGCTATATCTCTTGCATTAGCTGTTGAGGGAGTGAAAGGAATACTTCAGGCATGATAATACCTTACGTAGTTTATTGTACATGGAAATTGAGAATGCATTTTTATACACTTTGTCTGAGTTCGTCTTCCCAATATCATCCTCATCCCTGTCTCTAAGTATTTAATTCTTTACATCAAGACCCACAATTTGGGGCTTACTTTTCCCAAAGAAATGAAATTATTTTTTCTTATTTCATATGATATCTGATATAATATTCTGTATTATGTCTGAGGTTTAATATCTGTCTCCAGTTTGTACATTTTTTGGAGCAGAGCCAAGCATTTACACCATTGTTGTTATAGGTTCTTAATAAATATTTGTTGAACAAATAAATAAATAGGCACAGCACTCTCTTTGTGATTATTTGCAGATTGAATATCTTTAATGAGTTAAAGGAAGGTGAGATATAAAGCTATCACAGTAAGTCTCCACTGTGTGCCAGAGATTGTGTTAAGTACTTTGAATTTATTATCACCCTACATCTGAATTTCTCTACTCTGGTATCATTGACATCCTTGGCTGGATAAATCTTTGTTGTGAGAGTGTGTCTTGTGCATTGCAGGATGTTTAGCAGCATCCTGAGGTTCTACCCATTAGATGTGAGAAGCAATCTTCCCAAGAATGACAACTAAGAATGTCTCCAGACATTGCCAAATATACCCTTGGGGACATAATCACCCCTGGTTGAGACCAGTGTCTTAGAGAATGCACACAAGCACACTTTGGGGATAGGCATTATTATCCTGATCTTTATAATCGAGCAATCCAAGTTCCAAGGAAGTTAAGTCACCTGCAGGGGCCCACTCAGCTCGTAAGGAAGGGATAAGCAATCACATCCAGATCTGCTGGCAGCCCTTCCATCCCACATCTGCTGGCAGCAGTTTCTGTTGTTCCCACGGCACTGCTGTGTCTTCTGGCAGCTTTTTAAGACAAGCACGGCACTGGCAGAGATCTCTGAAAGCAATCTCTAAAAAAGGAAGATTCAACCAAATGTGAAACAGACATTCTTTCATTTTGGCGACCACAATTGCTTGCTCTGTCAGCTCCTCCAACTGCTATAACAAGGGATCCTGAATCATTTATTTTAATCTTTGATTAAATAAATGTCTGCCCATCTGTTAAATACATGTAATTGTATCTTTTTTCCCCCTTTGGCATACAGAATGAGGCTCTTTGTGATAGACTCATTACAAGGAACAAGTGTAGAATAATAACCTACCTAAAATATAATGACACAATTAATTACTGTACTACAATATAGTATACCAGTCGAGTGAAATCATTCTTGCCACTTTCTCTACCCCAAAACTCCCTTCACCCTACCCTGGGGATCCAGAGGCAGGATAGTAAATGGAGGAGGGGGAAGAGAGGATCAAGATGAGAAGTTGTATATATCTTTTCTCTCTCTCTCTCTCTCTCTCTCTCTCTATATATATATATATATGTATATATATATATACACACATACATACATACATATATATTATACATTATAATATATATGTGTGTGTGTGTATATTATAATGTATATAACTTATATAAAATAATGTATAAGCTGAGGGTTGGCAAACAGTTCCTATCAAGGACTATATAGTAAATAGGTTTTCATAAAGCATCACAATTACTCAGCTCTGCCTTTGAAAGCAGCCATTGAAAATGCAGAAATAATGTGTGTGGCTGTATTCCAGTAAGACTTATTTGTAAGGTTAGGTAGTCAGCCAATTTGGCCTTCAGGCCATAATTTGTGGACCTCTGCAGAAAGATAGGTCTTGCTTACTTGGTTATTATTTCCCTCCTCCCATTGTAAGCTCTAGTACAGCAGGAATTTTGGTTGATTTATTTACTGCTGTATCCCAGCACTTAGAGCAAATCTTCCTTTACTGTGCTTTTTTTTCTAAAGTTTCTTGGAAATTCTTGAATGTTTATAGTCTCATCTAAACTGTACCACACATCTGCACATATTTCTGCTTTCTAATTGGCTTGCCCCAATTTTGAGAAAGAAGAGAATCAGACATGTAAAATTAAATTATTTTGCTCATTTCCTTATTTTTATGACCCATTTACCCCCACTAAAATGCAGGGTTTTTGTGAGCAGAGTTTTTGTGTTTTGTATTCCACTGAATCTCCAGCAACGATAACAGTGCCTGGCACATCTTACGTGCTTAGTAAATCCTTGTTGAATTGAGCACAAATTTTGTTTGAGTCATCTAAAACTATCTTTTAAAATCCTGATTGGAGCTGGTGGGCTGCACATGATCTAGAAGCAGAGGAGACTCAAGTGCCAGGAGGGTTCTGAATGAGGGAAGAAAGTGTGGTTTGCACAGAAGTCAGGGAAGCCTGATAATAAGTTTGTTTGTACAAACAAAGAGCAAAGCACAGAAGAATCCAGCCCCAAATGTCAGTGTTTTAGAGAGGGAAAAGAGAGGCATTGGAGAGGAAAGGAGAAGTATAGCTTTATTTATTTCTGCTCAATTTTGTTACCATGAGTATTCCTGCACTTTGTAAATCCAATGGGGTTAAACATTTATTTGTTCAAATGCATACTTCCAAGAAGTATTTCCACTGATTGAAAAAAAAAAACCCAAAACAAACAAACAAACAAACAAAAAACAACCAACCAACCAACAAACCCTTGAACTCCAGATTCCGATCCATAGGCACCAATAATAGGAACATTAAGAACAAGTAAATAACCAAGATTTAAATCTTTGCATAATGAGGCACTGGAAAAGAAGGGAAGAGAAAGCTTGGGAGGATATGGCTTTGCCAGAAAACCTAACTTTTGTGATTCAGCCCCAAATGTAGCTTTTCCAATCTTGGCAGATAAGAGAGACCAAAAAATAAAAATAAAAAGTTATGTGATAAAGGTGTGAATAAGAAAGAAGGATAAAGCCTAAAAAGCTTAAAACCTCCTTGCAAGAAAGATTACAAGAGCTTGGACAAGCCAAGCATTCTTGTGGAGACATACCATCAAGCCTTGTCCAATTTTAGCATTTTAACAAGATATTATGAGACTTACGTGTGATGAATGTGGAAGTTACTTCATATACAAGAAACTGTTACTTAAAACTATTAAAAAAGCATTTTGTTCAATAACTGCAATTTTCACACACTATGATTTTAAAATAGCTAAAGGTATTCCTATCCAAACATTTTTCATTTTGCTTTTTTAAGATGATACTGTGAGAGCTTTTGTTCCTTCTAGTCTTTCACATCGATTTTTGTTCATTTTAGTTTCAGCCTATGGGGACTGTGTGCCGAGAAGCAGTGAACGATTGTGATATTTCTGAAACATGCTCAGGAAATTCAAGCCAGGTAATCTGCAAAATAATTACTCTAAACCATAGTGGAAAAAATAGGGGTATCTTTAGTGCACTCGACCCTTAGGAGAAATGTACATGGACAAAATGCGTGTCTCTTTCATATCTCCTCTCACTTTCTTTTTAATTTTTTAGAAATTTAAGTTTTAGTAATCAAATCTTGAGCAGATGGTCAGCATAATCTTGTTTTAATGTTGAATTCACCTAAGACGATATGCTGCCTTAAGTATTTTGTTTTTTATATTAAGCAGGGAGTGAATGGCATTTTCTTTTTATCTGTCTAGGAAAGAAAAAAACAAAAGGCCCTCTCTTCAGCTGACTGAAAAAGGAGCCAGCTGAGGCAGAGAGATCCCTAGAGCACTGGGTTCTGAGAGGAGACCCTTTTCTCTCTCTTATCTCTTACATTTCTGATATAGTACATCACCTCCAACATTAACAGTTATCCTTGAATTTAATAGTGTTTATTTGTAGATAGACATGCTGGGGAAATTGCAATCTGTGATCCAGGTTCACAGATTTAAAAATGAACAGTTCTCACTTTGCACAATTATGCTGAACTGTAAAAATGACCATGCAAATTGAAACCATGCAACACAGTTGTAAGGATTAATGGAAAATACAGTTGTTCTGTCATCTTTAAAAGATTCTGGCAAAACTCTCTTACTGATAGTGTTAAATGCACAGGGAAATGAAAAATATTAACTGGTGTTTATATAGCATACTGTAAATTAAAACAGAAACATTGAGAGTTAAAGTATTATATTTCTTTATACAAAACTCATGAGGTGTAGTTTGAACTGTGCCTGCTGCTGCTCCTTGTGAATTTTACGATACAGAGTAAGCATTATTCTGTACCTTGTCATACTCCTTTCTAAGTTTGAATCTGCTTTCAATGTCTTACCCTCTGTGCTTTCAATGTAATTAAATATCTCTTGAGGGATGTGAAGCCATGCATATTGAGTGTCTTGTCAGCGTCACTTCTTCACCTGTTAGGTCGTGCCCACTTCATTTATGCCAGTGAGTTCCTTCACTAGGTTTCTCAGGCTGCATATCTAGAATCTCGTGAGGAATAGTCATCCCCACAGTTAGCTGGTTTTTTTTTCCTGTAATTCCATTTACATTCAATTTGAATTTCACTTCTGGTGTCATTTCTTGGCTATATTTTCATCTTTGTTGGCCAATTCCCTCTTTTGATGATCCATTTTTTCAAATGCCACATGATATTACTAAGTCAAAGAGACAGCACAACTACACACTTTGCTGTCTGTGAATTGAACAAGCAGATGGTCGGTGACAATCACTGATAGAGATTTAAAAGAAGAGACAGGATGGGTCACTGGTCGTGATGGATATCTGTTATTTGCACAGTGACCAGCTGACTGAAGAGCTAATAGCAAAGTTTGTGTTTTATGCAGTTACTCACATTAATATGGTGTGATAACTGAAATTGAAACCATGTTGTGTGGGAGGTTGATTGGGGGACAAAAACAGAGAAACTGAAATTCATGTATAGTTGAGTCAAGACTGCCCACATTTATTTTTTCTCCAGATAAGAAGATATCATAGTGGTAAACTTACATTAACCATTAAAAATGATTTATTTTAAAGGAATCATACAAAGAGATTAAAGATCTCTATATAAAAGTATTGTTCCATTCTTTCTAATCAGTGGGGTTTTCTAAGTTAATACTTAATGATGATGATGACTCAATGAATAAATAATTATCAGCATGGCATATATATATATATATATAAACATTGTGATTAAATAAAAAGCATAAATTTTAAAAGAATCAAAAGTCTAAAAATGATGTCTGTACAAAAATGCTCTTTTGCATTAGTTTTAACTGTCAAAATTAATTGGATATAACTATAAGTGATCATTGTATTACATTGTTAGCTTAAAGCAATGCATTATGTTTATTAAAGACGGTAGCTATAAAAAAGTTCACTTTGACAGGAAGTTTATATGACAAAAATAAAGCAAAGAAGCAAAATGTAAAATATTATCTATAATTTGAGCTGGGATTATGGCTCAGTGGTAGAGCATCTGCCTGGCACCTGTGAGGCACTGGGTTTGATCTTCAGCACCACAAAAAATAAATAAAGATATCGTGTCCATCTACAACTAAAAAAAAATTAAAAAATTATTATCTATAATTTGATCATCTTATGTTTAAAAATCAATTTTTATAGAAAAAGGTAGAGATAAATTATACTAAAATATAAAAAATAGCAATTTTGAATGGTGAAATGTGATGGACCTCTCTTTTTTTTCCTCCTTTTTTCACATTTTCCAATTTTTTCCCAAATTACTATGTAATTAGACATTTTTCTATCATTGTAGTAATACATTTTAAAATTACTGTTTGTTTATAGCCTGACAAAATGCTCTATAATTTTCTAGTTGCTTCAAGAAAATGTAATGAATTAATTGTAAAATAATTTAATATTATTTTTATTAATTTAAGTATTAAATATAATATATAAGCCATGTCTTTTTTAGCATTAATTCTAGAAGCAGGCTTCTAGTTGAAAGTTATTGCCTGAAGCGAAGGGTCCGCATTGCTTCTCATGGCAGAAGAGGGGAAACAAGTTGGGCTATTTTTTGCTTTGTGTTCTTTCTTTTCTTGCTCAGAGGAATAGTGATCTGTATGAAACATATCTCTTAATATGTCATTCACTGAGCCTACTGCAGTCAGTTATTTCTATTTGCTTCTATGTAATCAACTGTATTTGCCTATCATAGAATCCCATTTTTAGGAGAAAGTGTACCAGTTGTTGTATTTTCTCTTGCATTCTCTTATTCTTCTATTTTTGTATATAGATGTTTCAAGGGACCAAATGTATTATCAAATGTGATTTTTAAAATGCAAACACTAAACTGATTAGCTCAGCCTGATATTTCGCTCTGTGTTTGGTTCATAGTTTGTTCTCTTTTCCTAGTGTGCCCCTAATATTCATAAGATGGATGGATATTCATGTGATGGTACTCAGGTAGGCCATTTTCACTTTTATCTAAATTTTTCATGTGGCACCAACATGAAAGAAATACTGAGATATTGTCAAAATAGGAATATCATTTAAAAAGTTTCATAATCAATTCTGAAGATAAAAGGGCTTTATAATACCTATCTGCTGTTTTTCCTGGTCGTATTTCCTTTTCTGTCAGTTTTCTGACAAACAGACATTGCATTGCTAATGGGTATTTGCTTTTCCATTTTAGGGAATTTGCTTTGGAGGAAGATGTAAAACCAGGGATAGACAATGCAAATATATCTGGGGACAAAGTAAGTAATCAGTGTGGCTTGATAATTATTTCAAAAATATTTTTATTGGTGCATAATAATTATAAGGGTTGATCATTTTTAAAGTAGGATGTCAGGAAGACTTTATAGGGACATGTGGGTTGGAAGCAAATTTTTTTTACTTTATGACTGGGGGACATTCAAAGCTATGACAGGTGTTAGCGTGGACACTTTTCTGGAAATTAGAGAAAGACACCTCCTTTGAGAAGACATGACTGCCCACTTCCTGGCTAGCTGGCAGCGCCTGTGGACGAGACAGAGACAGAAGGTGCTTTTGCTGCCAGGCAGGCGAAGAGATGCCAGGGCGCACAGCTTGGAGAATAGAACAGACCTTGATTTCAGCTCCTCAGTGGAGTGCCCTAACAAAACTTGTATAACCATATGGGATGGCCATGGATCCTGGATAGGCCATCCTTGACTTAGAACCTTGGGGAAAGTACACCCGTTGTTGTATTTCCTCTCACATTCTCTTATTCGTCTGTTTTTACATATAGTTGGCTTCAAGGGACCAGGTGTATTATCAGATGTGATTTTTAAAATGAAAGCACTAAACATTTTGGCTAGAGTTGCTTCTTCTTCCTTAATTATATTTCTTAAGCTCTAGCTGGTTTTCCTAGTTACAGGTGACCTTCTGCTGAGGTTGCTCTTATGTATCAGAAAGACGTTTTATCATTAATCTCTTCAACATTTGTCAGTTTCAGAGGAAAATATATAACAATTATATTTTTATATTATTTAAGTTATACTGTAATTAAATTTATATTTAATGTTGTATATATACTTTTTCTAGAAGTGTTACTGACCCATACTTTTGGAAGCAATTTTTGTTGTAAACTCTTTCAGAAGGTAATTTGCATCCGGAAAAAAAAAAAGCTATAAAAATAATGAGCATTGTTAGATGTAATAGGTAGTCACTACAGTCCTATTAAGAGGGGAAATGTATGCTCTTTTGAGTTACTGATTCACTGAGATGGGAAGAAATTTTGTCATGCAAGTTTATACTTTAAGCAAAGAGATACACTTTGTTTCCTCCACTTCAGCAAAAATAGTAGATGACAATGAAAAGTAGGAAAAGAAACTACCTACATAATTATTTGTTGTTTAGTATATAAAGTTGAGTATCCCTTATCTGAAATTCTTATTACCAGAAGTGTTTCAGATTTTAAATGTCTTTCTGGTTTAGTAATGTTTGCATGTAGATAGTGAAATATCTAGGGAATGAGACCCATGTCTAAACACAAAATTCATTTATATTTCATATGCCCCTTCTGCATATAACCTGAAGGTAATTTTATTTACTATGTGCCTTTGTCGTATTATATAGTATGTGTATGACATATACTTGTATTTTGACTATGACTTGTGACAGAGATCAGGGTGAACTTTTCCACTTGTTGTATCATGTTGGCACTCAAAAAGATTCAGAATCTAGGGAAGTTTGGGATGTAGCCCAGTGCTAGACCACTTGCTTAGCATTTTAGATTTTAGATTTTTGGATTATGGATGCTCAACTTGTACCAATGAGTTATCTTTTGATTAGTTTTCAAGTCATATTTCTCTAATTCAGATAACTTCATCAACTCACCCTTGTTTTAGAAAAGATACAAACTTGACAAAAAATGCTGACATACTTTAAAATGATATTTGACTCTCAGATTTTGTATGAATTCAGTCTCACCTAAAAGCAATAAACTGAGATTTTTTTTCCCTGATGGCTGTTAATAATGAGTAAGCATAGTAGAAATTGGACTGCTGTTTCTTGAATCTAATTATAGTCAATTTTAGTAAAATTGACTTTTTGATGAATAGTTTTCTGAGTGAGAAATTCATGCATTATATTTGGCAAGGAGATTACAGCATCAAGAATTTATTCAAGCAAACATTTGGTAGCGTTGTCCTGTAATTATTAGCCATATCCTAAAGAGTGTTCTTGTAGTCTTAAGCCTAAATCCCATTAGATATCTAAGTATATTTGTTTCCCAAATTTCAAATGAGCATTCATGAAAAATGCGCCTGAACCAAGGATGTCTGATATAGGAGAAGTCTTGTAGGCCATGGGTACAGTTTTTGATTATAGTGTGACAACACTGAAGAGTCTTTAACTTTCAGTTTTCCTTCACTGCAAACATTTTGAACAGCTCATATATTGCCTCCCTCACTGATAGAAAATTCTGTTCTGCTTCAGAGGTGACAGCATCAGACAAATACTGCTATGAGAAACTGAACATCGAGGGGACTGAGAAGGGAAACTGTGGGAAAGACAAAGACACATGGATACAGTGCAACAAAAGGTGAGGTGGACACATTAGCCCAGAGTTCACCCCTCAGTCAATTTTGAGCATATGTTTTTGAGGGACCAGGATGTTCCAGGTTTCTTCATCCCACAAAGAATGCTCTTGCTCACTCCCTTCAACTCTTCCCAGGGTTCCTGTATCCTGAGGGCTCCCACATCTTGGCATGTACCCTGACCTCTCTCCCAAGGCCAAGGTCATTCTTGCTGCTCCTGCAGAACCTTCTCATTTGGAGGGCATCTCCCAGCATCTCACAAGCAGCAACAATTAAAGTTGCCAGAATAGATACAAAATGCTGTTCAGCAATTAGCTAGTTCTGATCTTTCATTCTGGTTTTTCCAAAGGTCACAAGTCTCACTGTCCTTTGTGTAGAAGCCTGGAGGGATCCTTGACTCTGCTTTTTCTCTGTACATTGTCCAAACACCAAATCATGACTATTTTTCCCTTTTGCTCCTCTACCTTTGTGTTTAATTCATCCCTTCTTTTCTATTTCTATTGCCATTACCCCAACTAAGACCTAGATCAATACTCAGCTGTTACAAAATTTTCTAATAGTTTCTATGCCAGCAGTGTCTTGCATAGTTCTGTCAGAATAATCTTTTTTGGAATATTTTTGATTATGTCAATTTTTTTGTTCCAATTTTACTAGTTCCACATAGTTAATAAGTACCAAGAATAGGACCCAACATTTACTGAGCACACACAGTGTGCTAAGCATGCTTTGCATAAGCTACGGCACTTAATCTTTGTGGTAGTTCTCTTATTTTATGGATGAGGAAACTGAGACAGTCAATTAAGTTGCCCAAGGTCATGTAGGCAGGATGTAGTAGGAACAGAATTAGAATTCAGGCAGTTTTATTTGAGAACTCTCTTAACCATTTTGCTGAATGTTATGCCATCTTAATTAATGAATACAATGGAACCTTAGTTTGGAGTGCTATCTCCTCCATTTTTTGCCCCAATCTACATTTTTTTTTGGTCTGTTTTACTCCTTCAAAATCTAGAAAACCTTACTGTTTGCAATAGATACATTACATTATTCTACCTTCATACCTGTGTTTCTGCCACCAATTCCTCAGAAACAGTCTTTTTTTCTTTTTCTTTTAATTTAATTTATTTTTGTTTTGAGGTAGGGTCTTATTAAGTTGCATAGGCTGTCCTTAAACTTGCAAATCCTCCTGCCTCACAGAGATTACAGGTGTGCACCATCACACTCAGCTCCTCAGAAGCAGTGTGTACACCCATACCATCACCAATAAAAAGTTCATCCATCCTCAAAGCCCAGTTGGAAAATACTTTCTTCCTAAATTTTTCCCCTAGAAATAAATCATCTCCCTCTTGTCCTCTGAACTTTGTCAGGCCTCTGTGCTATTCTTATGGCCTTTTTTCCCATTTCCATGTTTTATAGTTGTTTATGTATGTGACTTAACTTCTCATCCAGTGTATGATTTCCTTAAGAATAAAGATTACATCCAATTTTCCTTATATATTTTAAATTACTCAGAAAAGTTAATACTTATAAATGAAACTCAGCAAAATAGCAAATGATTATCTCTTCTGTGTTGAAAAGAACTATTTAAGATAGCAAGAGTAAAATAATGAGGGGGGAGGAAGAAGATGGCGGCGAGGGGAGTGCATTGCCTCCGTGTGCCGCGTCACTGTGTGGGAGTATGACGAGTCAGGACGGCTAAAGGCTATCTTGTTAGGAATTTCCAGCAATAGTGGGGTGCTCCGGAACCTGGAGGAAGGATTTCCATCGCACGAGGATCCGCTACGGGGACTCAAACGCGAGAGATTTGTCGCACGGAGGGTAACACTGCTTATTCAGCAAATCGCCCCGCAGCTAGAGTCTGCAGCGCGTGCTGGGAAATGAGGAGATAGCGGCGCAGGGATACAGCACTGCAGTTTCTGCCAGCAGTGCAAGCACCGTACTCAGTGCTGAATTCTGGGTTCGAGATGGGGGAAGGAAGCGGTCCATTTCGGTTCTCCACACCAGTCAGACCACAGAGGAGGCCAGCGGACACCATCTTGGAGAGCTGACGTCACCATCCCTGTTTTCGACAGACCGCAGCTCATTCAGCCATAGAACAGGTAATTTCAGGCTGCCATTCACCTGTGGCTTG
>NW_026000137.1:5017001-5052927 GCF_001458135.2 Marmota marmota marmota | reverse complement strand
GGAGGGGAGGGGGGATAGTAGAGGATAGGAAAGGCAGCAGAACACAACAGACACTAGTATGGCAATATGTAAATCAATGGATGTGTAGCTGATGTAATTCTGCAATCTGTATATGGGGCAAAAATGGGAGTTCATAACCCACTTGAATCAAAGTGTGAAATATGATATATCGAGAAATTTGTAATGTTTTGAACAACCAACAATAAAAAATTAAAAAAAGAGTAAAATAATGATATAATTTTAAAAGTTATTTTCAAAAACTGAATTAAAACATTGTGATAAATATGGATCTTAATTTTTGTCTGTTTGATGAAGTCTGATATTTCCATGTTTCGTCTGGCTTGACTGCTAGTAAATCTTCACAGATATTTACTAGAATATATTTTATTATTATCTCTACCAATAACTAAAATATGTTAGATGTAAAGAATACATATCATAGTATTTAATACCAGTGAAAATATCATATACGTTAAATTATAATCATATGTGATAATAGGAGAACTACTGAAATATTTCAGTTAATTGTTTCTTTCCTTCAATACTTAGAATTAAATCCAGGGACTCTTTACCACTGAACATCCCCAGTCCTTTTTATTTTGTTTTAATTTTTAGACAGGGCCTCACTAAGTTGCCAAGGCTGGCCTCAAACATGCAATCCTTCAGCCTCTGAAATATTTTAAAGATGCACTGGTGAGCCTTTGTGCCTGAAAATCTATAAACTACATGTAAAATATTTAACTACTACTTTGATTCTGGGAGTTAGGTGGCAGAAATGTCTATATTCTAAAATATACTTGTCCTAAGGTTATTCCTTAACTTATAAATACTAAAAAAAAGTCTATTATATGCAGTGATGTGTTACAAGCAAAGAGATTCTGATGTAAAAGAAGTCTATTTGATAGATAATTTTCCATAGATAAACACTTGAACCAAAGAGCAGTAAAAGAAACAATTGGAATTTTGATTCACCAACAAGAATTTCAGAGAAGACACTTTTTAAAGCAGGAGGGAAACTAATTTGGGCTTATTTTATTTTGCTTTGCATATGAGTAAGCAATATTGTTGATGGAAAACAAATCCTAAAATAAGACAAGATTATCATTCCAACTGTGCAAGGTTTGTTATATCTTTGGGGAAAGAAGTAAAGTAAATAATTGGTACTCTCTCAACACAGGGATGTGCTTTGTGGTTACCTTTTGTGTACCAACATTGGCAATATCCCAAGGCTTGGAGAACTCGATGGTGAAATCACATCCACTTTGGTTGTGCAACAGGGAAGAACATTAAACTGCAGGTAACTAACCACTCCGTGAGAACATTACTCATCTTACTTCCTAGGAATGCAGCTTAGGTGTATGTTTTCAGTTCACGTGCCTGTTAGTAAAGCCAAATAGAGTCTAATCCATGAAGGTGATTGAGTAAATTCAAACAGAAAAGAGATAAAGGGAAGGTAAGAATTAGTTGAATGTAGAATATTATGTGGTTGCTAGGAATGTGTTTAGTTGGTCAGTAAAATAAAGCAGGGTTTAGCTTGCATTTCTTTCTACGAAGGAAAGTGAATCATGACTTCTGGGTAAAATCAGCTTGTTAAATATATCCAAATGCTTTTGCTCCCTTCTGAATTCCTGCTAAAAGGATTCTAAGGGGGTCTTTTTTTTAAAGAGCTTATATGTCCACTAGAAGGCAGAGAAAAGGAAGGGAAACAGCAACAATGCAATTTTGGAACAAGTAAAGCAAATGTCTGTATGGCAGACAACTTACAGGAACTAAGAAAAATGAGTTTCTCAATAATGGGGAAAACTGAGACCCAATCAAAGATATAGTGTCACTTCCCAGAAGACTTAGAAATTGGTAGTAACATCCACCTTTGGAAGAGGGAGAAAAGGAATTTGGAAGAAAGGGGTGAAATACGATAGATGAATGAATGTATGTGAAATAGATATACTGATTATTTCTTCAACTCAGCTAAGAGTTGATTTGGGCTTTGTACTTACAGAGAATAAGAGTCAAGGTTTCTAACTGGGAATATTGATATCAAGGTTGTGTGGAAGTAGTCTAATCTCAGTGATGCTCAGTCAGAATGCCCTAAATTTCCAATAATCTATTTGGTTCCCCAATTCAGATATGAGCAGACTATCAGACATAGGAAGAAAGTTCTCCACATGAAAAAATTGGGGGGAAAAGAAAATTACTTATTAATATTTATGAAAGAAACAAGATTTCTATCATTTAGCAAGGAAATAGGGTATTGCCTTTAAAAAAAAATGTGGGGGAATATTCAGAGAAGAAAAAATGCTGTTGAAATTAAAATATAAAAATATAATGGTGAAAGTGAAACTCAGTAATTGTTATTATCTCCCTAAAAGTATTCAAAAAAGGCAAAAAAGGGAGCATAGAGGGAAAACCCATAAAATTAAAATAGAAATAATAAAGAGCACAGAAGGGAGGGAATTGTCAATGTGTAACTCTAGAACTGAAGGGCTTATATTTCCATTTTAACAGCCTCACTGGGTATCAGGTACAGTGGGTGTAATTAGAGGCACATCTAAACATATCCTTATGAAATTTTAGAACCTTGGAGTGAAGCAAAGAATACCAGAAGTTTCCACAAAGGAGGAAATCTTGAAAGCTTAACACTTAAAATGACTTAAGACTTTTATCAACAGAAACCCTGAGAGTCAGAAGACAACGGAGAAAATTATTTGCAAGTTGGAATTTTATAACAAAATGTCAAATCTGGTGTAAGAGTAGAAAATAATGACATTTTTAGATTTGCAAAATTTTCCAAAGTGTACTATTCAATACTCTTTCTCAGAAAGATACTGGAAATGGCGCTCCACCAAAACACAGGAGTAAGGTATTAGGTATAGGAAACAGGGGGAGAGTGGGTATGGAGGGAGGGAGAGAGAGATATGGAGATCCTCAAATTGATAGTTTGGGGAATCCTGGATTTATAGCTCTATGCCAGGTACATGGGGACAATCAGAACAGATAGGAGCAGGTCAGAAACTCAAGGGGAGATTTCTAAAGAAAGATCAGATACATCTTCTGTGGAGACTTTGGCAGAGAGACATTGGATTAGTTTTGAACTAATTGATGGTAAATTCTTAGAAAAGTAGGCAAAGAAACATTAAGCAAATGAAAAAATCAATCTAAGGAAAAATAAAAAGTAGTACAGGCAAAGAAATGTTTTACTCTTGACATTACTGTATCATGAAACCTATTTATTATTTCAAATCTAGTAATAGTGAACTTATTGGTTTTACATGATAACCAAGGCAAAATAGTAAAACTGTTTCAATTCAGGCTGGTATGTTTAAATCCTAAGCTATGTAAATGTATCTGAAAAATTAAAAGATTCAATTGTTTTCTCCCTTTAGATGTTGACATGCTTATACTACGTGCTTTTATTAAATAGTAGAAAATAGAAGAAATTATATCACTCAATTTAAAAAAATTAAGTAGAAAATAAAAGAAACAATATCGCCAGTTTTTGAGTATATTGTCAAGATGAATGTGAATTAATAGAATCCCATTTTCTTTTTGCTCCCCATTTATTTTTAGTGGTGGGCATGTTAAGCTTGAAGAAGATGTAGATCTTGGCTATGTGGAGGATGGGACACCCTGTGGTCCTCAAATGATGTGCTTGGAACACAGGTGTCTTCCTGTGGCTTCCTTCAACTTTAGTACTTGCTTAAGTGGTAAAGAAGGCACTGTTTGTTCAGGAAATGGAGTAAGTATTCAGCATCTTTGCCATGGGGAACTATTCATTTCTTTTACATAGCAGAAATAGACATGATCGTAAAATGCTTTTTCCAAAATTATGGAAACATGATTATCCATGTTTGTAGTTGGTATATGAACACGCATTTGATCATAGGCATTTGAATAATTTTTATTGTGTACTCTGAGAGAGTTTGGGAATAAGAAAGAGGATAAACTTCCTAACCAAGTTCTTATATCTTCTTTCTCATGTTAATGGGATTTCATATAGTATAATGCCAATTTTTTTTGTACAAGTGAACTAGGAAATAAATTTTAACAAACTGGAATAGGATTTTTTTTTTTTTTAAAAAGAAGAATAAAAAGGAGAGACTATGGCCACAATATTTAAGTACTGGTGTGATCTGGGCATTGACCTATCAGAACAGACCATAAATAACTGCTGTGGCTACCACTGTTAGTACCAACTGAGGAACTATAAAAGAATAGGGAAACGTTTCTCATAGATAGAGAGCAAGAATGGTGTTTAAAAGACTTTATTTTGTTCTTTCAGTTATTACCAGATAATATAGCTCCTATGTAAATAAGTTTATAAGTTAAGTATTTGCCCTCTATTAGTACCAAATTTCTATGCTAACAAAAATTTTGGTTCTTTGTCTTTTAGCATGTGATATGATTTTCTTTTTATTCTTGTTCTCAGTTCTTTGCTTGAATTGATTGTATTATCTAGGTGAGGGAAAGATTATGTTTTGTAATTTTAAGTCTTCAGTCTTGGTATTACATGTAATATTCCTGAGAGAGATGCCAAGAATTTTCTTAGGGAAGTAATGTAATCATCACTCTTTGACAAAGGATAGGAATTCCTTTGGCACATTAGAAAGGGAAGACACATAGTAAGTAGTTCTGCTGCTATAAGGGGATCTGTTAAATCCTCTTTCCTTAATTATAAACAGGATTTTAGAGAAAAATACTTTTTGGAGGGGACAATGGAAAAATAATGGAATTATTTTTGATTATGCAAAATAAATTTTCATATCTTCTTTATCTTAAAATTTGGGATACAAAATGCAGAGACCAAACAGTTCTATTAACCACTGGTTTAATTAATTTTAGTAAAAGAGTGACAGACACAAATAAATCAGATCGTAAATAACATCCACATAATTTACAACAATTATGCATAATACAGAAGTGATATATCCCAGATAACTTTAACTTAGAGTAATTCCACTCTCTATGACAAAAATTAAAATGGAGTATAGACAATATTTTTATGTACTATACATCTTATAATTGTGTATGTGGGCTTGCAATCAGATGGTTTAGAATCCCAGCTCTGCTTCTTACTAGCTGGGTGACATTGGGTAAACGATATAGCTTCTCTGTGGCTCGATTTCTTCCTCTATAAAATGGGAATGATAATGGTTCCTACTGTATAGGATTGTTGTGAAGAACAGTGAATTAATACTTGTAAGGAACTTAAAACAGTGCCCAGGACATGGTGAGTACTCAATGGGTGTCAGCTGTGCCATTTATTATAATCACTGTACACTGGTATCGCTGTCTGTTCTTGTCACTGTATCACTGGTACTGTCATATGATACGGAAACTGATGCTTAGAGATCCAGGTGACCTGGTTAAGGACCCTTGGTAAGACAGTAGTGAAACGGGGACTTGGGTCCAGGCCTTTTGACTTTAAGCCTAAATTTTTTTTATTCCTGCATAATTATTAATCTTAGTCACATGTAGATGTGGATGTATGTTGTCTTCTGCAATATTAGATTGGATAAGGCAGAAATACCTGTGCAGTGAAACCTGCCTCTCAGTTAAACCTACTTAGTTCTTTCCTTCTTCTCAATACATCCAGTTGATTTGAATAATAGAATCTAAGTGTAGATTCTCTTTCTGAGATGGATAAATGAAGAGATTATTTTCCTATGATTTAGTGGTTGCTGTCATTTTTATGTGAATCTTTCTACTTTGTGAGAGTTCTTAGTTCCCATGGGCCTGCGGCAGCTGGCTTCTATAATTTGGGTTGAGCTGACAGGGTTATAACCTTGTGAAGCTTTATTCTCAGACCACTGCAAAATAAATACCAGGACTTCCTGCTTCTTTGTGGTCTTTTCTTTATCTCATTCTGCTTCCTAAAAAGTTAATAATAAAATTTTGGCATAAAGAACCTTTTATGGAAGAAAAGCAAGACTTCATATTGGATAAATAACAAATAGTTGTATTTTTGCTTAGTTTTTAAATTTCTCTCATAACAAGTTAATAAAAGTCAAAATAGGAATTTCATTGACTTTTTTTGGACGTAAGATTAAGTCTTCTGCTGACATTTAAAAATTATGCCCTTTGGGCCAGCTGTTAGTCTAAGTGAGAAATAAAATAATTATTAGTAGGAAAAAAATATTAATAATTTTTCAGTGTCATCATATTCTCAGCATATTATTATCAGAAATTAATTAGAGTTTATTTTTCATGCCTTTGTACCAGAGAGTTGATACTTACTCTAGCTTGATTTTGGATTTCAGGTGTGCAGTAACGACCTGAAGTGTGTCTGTGATACGCTCTGGACAGGTGCAGACTGCAGCACTTTGTTACTTCACAATGAAGGTCCAAAGACTAGCAATGGTAGATATTTAATTTGGTGTCATTATGTCATCTTTTTGCACAAGTAAATAGAGAACTTCCCTTTGGTCATTTTTATCTAAGTTATTTTTTCTTTTTTAAACTTTATTTTTATTTGTTCATTTTTATGTGGTGCTGAGGATTGAACCCAGGGCCTCATATGTGCTAGGCAAGCGCTCTACCACTGAGCTACAACCCCAGCCCTATTTAAGTTATTTTATGATAACTCAAAATAAATTATATATACATAATAATGAATTATACTATACAAGTGGGGTCCACCTTATGAAACTAATCATTTTTATCAAATTATAATTATTTACATGTTGAGTATTACCTTGTTTAATGACTTAGCCTTAACATGTCCTACTTCAGAGAAATTTTTCAAGTATTCCACTTAACTGAGGCTGTCAACAAACCCTAGCATTTCTTTTAAATGAAGAAAATACTTATAGTTTAAGGGGAGAATTTTATTTATTTATTTATTTTATCTATTTTGGTACCAGGGATTAAACCCAGAGGCACCTAACCACTGAGTCACATCATCAGCCCTTTTATTTATTTATTTATTTATTTTGAGACAGGGTCTAGACTAAGTTATTCAGGGCCCTTTTAAGTTGCTTAGGATGTTCTCGAACTTGTGATCCTCCTGCCTCAGACTGCCAGGTCATTGGGATTACATGTGTGCACCACTGTGCCTGGCAAAGGGAGAATTTTATATGTACACACTTTATAAATAAGAAAAAGAAAAATTAAGAATTGATTTTTAAAATTTCATTTTTAATATTGTTATAAAATCTCACCAACCTTTAACTACACTTCTTGAACCTGAACTAGAAGTATACGTTGGCCAAGTTTCCTGAAAGCGGTTTTTGGATCAGAAACAACAGGGAGGCACATTTCTTAAAGCTGGGGTTGCTTGGGTGGAGAAGTGGAAATTAAATGCAGATAGTTGTAAGAACTCATACCTTAAAGGTAAATGTCTTCTTTTAAACCATTTTATTGCATATTCTTTTGCATAAAATAATGCTCAAATCCTGAAGTCCATTTGCCTCCAAAGGATGAGAAACTTAAGAAATGTATTACTTCTAGTCATCTAGACAGATTGGAAATGTTAGCTAGCGTGACTTTAACAAAGAAAGTCACAGAATGATTAAGATTTTAGGATCCTCAGACTTAGCAGCAGTAAGTGGTAGTGTGGAGCTTGTTTCCATAGTTAATGCAGAGGTGAGGATATTTATAAGTACATGGGTTTAAGTGACTTACCAAAAGACATACCATTACTTAGAAATAATCAAGACTAGCATCTAAGTTTATTTGTCCCTATTAAAACCCTTCATGAAAAGGAAGTGAGGACAGACATGCAAGGTCTTGGAATAAGAAAATCCCAGTAACCCAGAAGATGCACTGGCATCTGCATCCTCCCCTCTTATAGGGGACCAGTGCAGGTTGGAGCTGTCCACTCTCCTCTGATGCCCTAGCATTGCTGTCCTGCATGACTCCTGAGGGCTCCCAGACTGGGAGACTGCTGTTTTCTGCCATGGGAAATTGAAATCTCCAGTTACCCTTGATCACTAACCTTTGCTGTCTAGAAGGATGTCTCAGGAACAGACAAGGAAAGGTCTAAGCTGCTGTGGATGAAAGCCCTGCATACAATTAAACGAGGTATAAATCATAATTAGCAGTGTGGGAGCCAGGCCTTGGATGGGCCTTCTCTGCCTTTAGTCCTTTACGTGGACTTACCGACTATGGGTTGGATTCACTGCCATTATCCCTTAGGGATCACATCTCAACCTGCCTGTTGATGGGTGCTGATGATGCCATCGCTCAGTCCTGAGTTTTGTCTGCCCTGTATTCTGCTCCCCTTTCCCTCTGCCCTCCTGGTGCCACCTCCCTCTTGTGCCACAATGACACCAATATCCCCTCACTAGACCATTTTTCCCTTTGGGTTTTTCTACCCTAGGATGCCACAGCCATTGTTGTCCAATTGGGAGTGACAAGCCAGTGCTTCTATCATCTGCACCCCTGAGTACTGATCATAGAAACCTGTAGATGTATTTTCTCCCTTAAGAAGCTTATATTGACTTTGAGAGACAAAATATCACACACATAACTTAGAGCAGCAAGGGTCTTGCATTAATTGTCAAAATGGAGTAATTTAAGTAATAACATTTCTAGAATTTCAGAGAAAGAAATAAGGGTCAAAAGGAACACTATAGGGGATGACAGTCAGCGTCTCGTTGGGGGGTTCTTCTTCCTGCTGAGGAGGGTGTAAGCCACCTGAGAAATTAAAGTGTAGAATAATTAGTGAAGAACAAAAGACAAAGAGTCAGAAACACATTTTCAAAAGCAGAGCCCTGATAGGTTTAGTTCACATGGGAGCTGGAACTAGACAAGGCAAAATGGCTCCAGTGGTTTATTAAGGGGGTACATCAAAGGCAGGGATAAGGTTTCAAGGGTGGAATCTTGCTTTGTGATGTCTTGCAGTCAGCAGATTGATTGGCATCTTGGCTGGTCACACCCATCTCAGGTGTTGTGTGGGACATGGCAGAGCGGAATAGGAATTCACAGTGTCTCTGGGCAGTCTTACATAGAGGAAATGACCACTGGAAATTCCCAGACATCAGCTGTTCCTATTCAATGGGCTTCGATGCACGGTAGCCCACACATAGCACATGGATGGCTCCCTACAGAACAGATTTCTTAAAATGCCTTCCTAAAGGGTACTTTCTTAGTATCATTCTTCTTCCATCTTTTAGTTTAATGATATAAGGTTTCCCAGAAAAATACATGGGAAGTACAACTGTGCAAAATGCACTTGGGCAAGAATTAAAAAGGAGTGTAAATTCGTTTTAAAAGAATTGATATGGCTTGCTGACTTATGGTTGATTTTTCTTTCCTTTGAAAATATTACTTTTTTTTAACAAATAGTGTTCTTAATGTGATGATTACAAATCTGAAGAATGAAGTTCTGAAGGAATTTTATCTCACTGATGTTCTTTTTTTTTTTTTCCATCCAGGTGTTGCTGGCATCAATATCATAATAGGCATAATTGCTGGCACCATTTTAATGCTGGCCCTCATATTAGGAATAACTGCCTGGGGTTATAAGTAAGTGAAATGACTCAGTATTAGTACTATAAGACATACTTTGAAACACATTGATTAAATGAAAACATCTAGAAAGTTTTATCTTATTGGATAAATACGCTTGCATTGAAAAAACAGTCTTGCTCAACAATCAATGATAACCTTTGGCATAGTTAGAGGTAATAATAATTTTAGCAGTTTTTAGATTTTGAGACAATTCCCTTCTGTTCTGAAAGTACTGAATATTTTTTTTTCAAAATCACTGAAGTGAGTTAAAATCAACTTAAATTGTGTCTAATACAAAGGCTAGGTTTCTTTGCTTTTTAATGACAAAGTTTCCTTTACTTAAACCATACTCAAAATCTAGGCAAGACAGTCAGTTAGAGAGCAGCACAATAATAACAGTTATCAAAGAACAGAAGCAGCAGATCTCTTAATGAGCCATGCATCTCACTAAGGTGATACCCCTTGTCCTCAGGGCCATTATGAAGGAGGCACAACTTTTTGTGATGTACATGAGTGTTTATGTGAAAAAAAGACTGTCATGATATTTGATTTGTTAAAATGAAAACTCCATGTTAAAAAAATCAAAAGCCTAATTCTTCCTTAAGTTTTATAGTTTAACTTACAACTTTTTGATTCTATACATAAATTTTAAAAAGTTAAAAGTCATACTGCTTTTGAATATTTGATACTCTTAAACATTTTCTTCAGTAAATGCCTTCAAGCATTTATTTATAAATTTAATGTGTTCAGTTTCCTCTTTAAATACTTATGATGTGAAAACTTTCTTTAGTCTACAAAAACTAATTTAAGTTTAGTAAGTTAAAACTTAAATATGGCCAACCTTTAATTCTCTTTAGTATTTAAACTTAAAGTCATATTCTGTCCATCTCTAATGACAATGTTCCTGTCCACCAGCCTTGGGTTTTTCTCCATTTGGAAGCCCTAGCACTTTGGCTTGGCATTCCTGGCATTATCTCATTTCACAGCATATTTTTCAGCATGAATTGAACTTGGGTCAAAAAAAATGGGATTAGAATATTTGGAATTTTAAAGTTATGCCATATTTTTGATAGATTCATCTTTGTTCTGTGGGTTGATATATATCAAACTTTCAATACCTTGCCCACAGAAAGCATTATGTAATTGCTATAATTATTATCATTTAACATGGAGATGTGTAATCAAATTAAAGGAAACACATTTGAAAGACTATATGGCAATTGCTTGTAAGCTCTAAACCTTCAAAGAGTATCTTTGAAAAGGGAGCACAGTTACTTTACAGCCAGGATAAATGTTGTATGCAGCAGGCATTAAAGACAGAAAGACTCTCATAGAAGACTGTATTAACAAATTGCCCAGACAGCATACTAGAGTGTAGCAGAGTGTAGCAGGGATGACATAGTGAAGGAGCACACAGCAGAGGAGTAAGCTCTGCCCTGATTAAATCTGCATCACTTATCTCCATACCAGTTCATAGCAGATGCTTATGAGCCTTTTTTATGTGCAGGTCATTTGGTATATTGCACATTTACATTTGCACACTCTAACTTCAGCAAAACATTTTAAGTTTTAAAATCATATGTCTGAAAAGAAAGCTTTTCATCATATGACATCCCCTTACAACTGCAGGTGGGTAAGCTGCACCTTAGGTCACACTGTTTCCTCTACCTCCCTGATGCAGGACTTGCGAAGTAATTGCCATCACAAGCATTGCTGTCTTGAAGCAGCTCAGTGATTTCATTTGGTCACACGAAAATAGAAAGGATAATTGATAGCTCTGGAGGGTGTGATTTTTCCGCCACCTACTGATGCATGTGGATATTTCATTTTTCCAATCTTGGTAGAACTTCCTGTTCAGAAAACATGAAACTTTTAACACTTTCCTTTTGCTTATAAAATTACCTGTGTCTGTTTATTGAAATAACCTGCTTTCTATTTGTTTCATTTGGGATTTTACTCTTTAAAATACACTTCTGAATACATACATTTTGCAGGTTGATTAAGGAAAAAGATAAATATTGTTCATATTACAGTATTCTCCTCATAAGTAATTTGAACCTAAATGATTAACACTTTAATGTTTCTAAACTTATTTGAATACATTTAGAAATAGAATGAGAATTTAGAAATTTTAATAGAGGAATTAAACTAATAAGTGATATTTCATATATTCTCTTTGAAAATCAAAAGC
Organism: Marmota marmota marmota; assembly: GCF_001458135.2. Lineage (NCBI taxonomy): Eukaryota > Metazoa > Chordata > Mammalia > Rodentia > Sciuridae > Marmota > Marmota marmota. The sequence continues at coordinate 5,041,286 of NW_026000137.1, read as the reverse complement.
AGATTTAAGGTCTGGGAACTCATTTTTTCATTTTTTAGGTCTGCTTGTTAAACTTTCCACTCTTTCTTGAAGCCCTGGGTGGGGAATAGCAGGAATAGGAAATGAGAAATCCTCATCTAGAACTGTATGGCTCAAGTAATCAGCTTGAGGGAATAAAAAGCAAAACATGCTGAATGGAAAGATACCAGGCTTATATTCCCCCCATCCCAAAGTCTTCAAAATTGAAACTAATAACAAATGGGCACTTTTACCCTCCTGTGCCTGTTATGATCCTGATAATGTGGGTGGAGGTGCCAGGAAGGACATTCACATTTAGACATTGTCCTTGATCTTAGAGGAAGGAATCCCAAATAATTCAGTCTTCCATATATTCTAATTATGTCAAGAGAGAAAGTCAACAACTCTTGAAACTCACTGGTATTGCACTGTTACACCCTTCAGAACAATTTTTTAAGATCAGTTTATTTTATCATATGGCAAATAAACCTAAGTTTATTTTAGTATTTGGTCAAATAAAAAAGAGACTAAAATTGAGCAGGTATTTCCAACGTGATTCTTGAGTGAATAAGTAGTAATAACTACAAAGGTCATCCATAACAGCTGTGAATTAACTCACTCATTTGTCACACATGATGAAATCAAATGTTCTGGTGTGTATTTATATTTTCCTATTTGAAATTCTTAGGAACAGCTATAGTTGGGGGTTTGTATTCTAACAGGAATAAATTATGATTATTATTTCTATGAAAATATAATTAATTTTTGCAAGTCATCAACTGGATTCATCAACTTTATTATTTAAATCAACATATGTGTCTGAAATCCTGTATTTAAAATAGGATTAGAATTTTACTAATCATTAGAATATTATTAATACTCAGTGTAGTACAATTGATGTTGTGGAAAGTTACTCTTTAAAGATTCTTTATTTGTTTAAAAATGACAGATTATCTGACAAAAATGTCACCAGTCTATTGGTGTGATCTTTTCTAATGATAAAGTGGAATTTTTATGTGTATTCCCCATTTTAACTCTGCAATTCAGAATCTTCTAGCAAAGTCCTTTCAATGAATGCCAGAGCTTTTATGTTGAGTGCTCTGTTTAATGTGCTTTCATAGGTTACTAATTCTTGTGTTTTTCCCCTCTCTCTTCTTGTTCATGAAAAGAAACTATCGAGAACAGAGGTATGTGATTAGATTAATATGAACATGTAACTGAAAGGTTTAACCCCTGATTCATATCACTGGAATTCATACATGCAATTATAAATCAAGTTCACTTTATTTTTATTCTACATTGATCTTGATTTTTCATGATATTGAAATAGTTTTAATTGTGTTATTTTTATCATTATATATGTACAGAAATTGAATTTTTCCATCAAAAACAGACTTCCTTCATGTTAAGTTGTCATGTTTGTTTACATTAGTTTATTGACTTTTCTTTGTTTATGACACTCTTATTGCCTAATACTATCTGAGGAAATTTATTTTTCTTTGTTACTGTTGTTATATTAATAACTTTCATTCATAAGTGACAATTTATTTGGCTACACTGTAGCTACCAGGGGAATGTTCTGGCACTTGGTGAAAATGTTATTTGTGCATGAGAAAAAAAAAATTTACTCTGATTAGGTGATCACACAGGTAGTTAAAGAAGGAATTTGCATAGTTGGAATCTCTGATTGTCTCCTGTACTTTTTTTATTAAATAAAAATTCCCACAGAGAAAATTATTCAACATAACTTTATAATCCATCTTTGGCAACCATATAAAAAGACATACAAAGAAATATTGTTGTTCTGTAAGAATTGTTAATTTTATATAAATTACCACATAGTGCTGGGGCATACCATTCACTTTTCACATTTAAAAAGTTACTAATACTATTAACTATGGATAGAAAAAATTAAAATGTCCTGGAAATGAATAACTCAGACCAGGTCTTGTGTATAGTACAGTATTTAGTTCTGCATTCAGGGTATTTGTGCAAATTGCTACCTACTTATCTTTTTCTGTTGTTCTATTACTTGCCTGAGGCAGGTTAAGAATAAGATGTAATAAATATGGTGATACTTTTCCAGGCTCTAACCACAACTTTCATTTTTTCACAAATTGAAAAATTAAACTTTATTTTTCTGTATGTTTCTGTCTAAATCTAAAACCCCTGAAGACTTTAGCCATAAATATCTGTAGACTATCTGTAATTCTAAGGTATCCGCAAGGTACCAGTTAGCATAGGTTTAGGAAATATTGACCTTGCCCTGGAGTAACTAACACATAATTAATAAAAAATGTGAAACTGAGACAAAATTGACTAAATTTTGGAAACAAGTAGATTTCTTTGTGACTTGTTTTAAACTCTTTTAAAAAATATTTTTAGTTGTAGATGGACACAATACCTTTATTTTATTTATTTTATGTGGTGCTAAGGATCAAACCCAGTGCCTCACATGTGCTAGGCAAATGCTCTGACACTGAGCTACAGCTCTAGTCCCCTATTTTGAACTCTTGTGTCTATAAGCACTTGAGTAGAGAAAGAGCCATTTAGGCTTTTAATTGGGTAGAAATTGATTTAGTCATATTAGAAATCTAAGGTTGATAGCTTTCTTCAGTGGAAGACAGACTTTGGTTGATGTAACAGAGAATTTATGTTTGAGCTCCATTTCCATAGGAACTAAAGCAATAATGTAATTTAATACTGCTGAATATATAAAAAAGAAAGCAAAATGACTCAATTATGTAGCATAAGCAAAGCCAAGAGTACTCTTAGGTTTTGTTGTCCCTAAGAATGCTATCCAGAATAAGGAAATTGCCCACACTTTACAAAAATGCTTTGTTTAAAACTATGCACCATTTTTTTATTCTAACTCATCATATGCATGGATACAGTTTAAAGCATTTTCACACTATGAATCTCCTGTATTTGACTAATAAGTTTTCACATCTTCTAGTGTTACTAAGTCATCATTTCATTGATATGACTACTCCTTTGGAATCTAGTACATGTTTTGAAAGTTGTCACATCTACAGTGGGTATTTGTTTTATATATTTGATATATTTCACCAAAAGCTTTTTTTTTTTTTTCGTCGTTGTCTATAGCTAATGAATGTTAGACTTGTACAATAATTCTCAAAATGGAGAATAGCAGTGATTGGACTTAAACCAGGAAGTTATGAATATATAGGTATCTTTTGAAGGATTTTTCTTTCTGAAGATATGTTAGGTTTTTGTTTGTTTGTTTGTTTGTTTTTCAAGTGCCAGGGATTGAACTCAGGGCCTCATACATGCTGGGCAAGTGCTGTACCATGGAGGTACACTTCTAGCCCTGACAGTACATGTAATGATGGAGAAGGGGTCAGGCCAACAGAACAAGTATGCATTAGGAAATTTTTAATCTTGTACAATTATTTATAGTCAAATAAATATCTGTGAGTTCCAAAGGATGACAAGAAGTAGAATTAAGAATTTTGGGTTGTCATTGTCTTAAATTAGGTTTTTCCTTGGAGTTCTGTGGTGGGAGGAGCAATTGACAAGGAATTAGGAATCTAGTATGAGATGTGGAGAAGTCACAAGTTTCCTCAACTCTATAATCAAAAAGAGTTCTTTGTAATCTTTAAAGCATTATGGTAAAGGGAAGTTATTTGTATGTGGTTTGTAAAGACTTTGTGTTTCTCTGATCTTCAAATAAAAGAGGTGGATGTTGTTCTCAAAGAGGAATGTAGCTATCCTCAATCTGAATGAGGCCCACCCCTACCAGCTGAGCTGGTAAAGGGGTTGGTGAACATGAAGGCTTGCTTTGACACCAAAAGAAAGATCTAATAAGTATGTAGTATCTCACCATTTTCTTATAAAAAATGTCAGATGATGCACAACTTTCAATTTATTTGAGAAGACAGGCAAGTAATTCTGTAATTGAATGTGACAACCTGATAATTTTCCCTCCTGAGGATGTGTCCTCAAGGTTTTAAGTATATTAAGGATTGTGTTGTCTGTTTACTTGCAAGTTAACAAAGAGATGAGAAGCAAACCTATTTTCTTTCTTTTTGTTCACAAATTGCTTACTTAAAAAATAGAAGCCCTGTTCTGGGACCAGTGGAGGCCGAACCCCACACATGTACAATCAGTTGAAACCTGTCAGTGTCACCTTATGAAGCATAGATCCATGGAACCAAGGAGCCATGCAGAAGCTCCTTTATCCTTTTTCTTTAAATTTCCAGGAAAAAAAAAAACACTCCACACTTTTCACTTGATGTTATTATTTGTATCATAGTATAATAGCTTTAGGATTTAGCAGTTGTGACAAGAATTCTAAGTAGGTTTTAGTTTTCAGGCATGTTTGCAAATAGAGTAAGAAATAGTAACTGAACTTAGATTTATAAAACATCCCTATTCAGCTGAAATCCTTTTCTTGTCTGAAATGAACATACATCACTATGATTAATGAAAAATAGAATATAATAAATCATCTTTCTGACCTATGGTTTAATCTTAAGCAGTCTACTCTTTTCCACCCCCATTTCTTTCTACTTTTTTTTTCTTTTTCTCTCTCATGTTTTAGGTACTTTGTTTTCTGCTTGTGGACTTCCTATCTTTTTTCCAAACCTTTCTTGGTTTCTTTTAATATTATTATTATTATTTCAATGATATTTATGCATCTGTTAATATACTATTTTAGGAAATATTGGTATACCTTGAACAATATTTCCTAAAATAGTAAATTAACAATTTCAGTAAGAGAAAGATTAATATTAAGACTTATTTAAACTTTTTTCTTTCATGTTCAGTAAGCATAAGTATTGTCAAAATTAATATTAAAGATCAATGGATGCTTTTAGGAAAGAACAGACTTCTCTTATAACAGGATCAACAATTTGCTTAAAGACTTTTGGGGTGATCCCAGAAATCTCTTTGAATGTTTAAATTTATAATGCTCACATAGCTAGATGATTTATGAATATAAACATGTTATCTTCTGAAATAGAATAAGAACAAGAAAACAATAACAATGAATACTGTAGTCCTAGAAATAAATAATAATTAACAGTTTGTATGCATCAGCTCCTCCAAAGTCATTAAGTTATAGGGATTGTTCCTTGTGTTAGAGAATAGGATTACCTTCAAAGAATGTTATCGAATGAGATGCATCAGTTCAAAGCACAAATTGGTATGAAAATGTGTAGAGAGGAAAAAAAGACAATCTGTAATTAATGTAGGAAGGGATGACCTTTGAGGAAAAAGAACTTAATTACATAGTATTCATTTTGGTTATTGTTTACCAAAAATCATGTACATGTCTAAAATGTTTGCATATAATATGAGAAATATGAGGTGATTTTTCCTGTTATAAAACCACTAGCCAGGCCATCTACCAAGGTAATCACTTTCAAATTCAGATTTGAGGGAACATGAAAAACACTCAAAATGTAGGAAGAAAGCTGTAAAAATTATTAATAAAGAATTAGGGGGAAAAGTTCAGTTTAAAATTTTTAAGGGCATTATTTAATTGATTTTTTATGATGTTTCATAACAAATGATGCAAGATTATTTATTGATCATGGGGGCCTAATATTCTCTACTTCCTCTAAAACAAGAAGAAATAGTTTTTTAAAAATGCATAATGAATATTTTTTAAAGATAAATTTATGGACAGTGAAGAATATTAAATATTCTCAAGAGTTTTTTTTTTTTTTTTTTAAATTCAAAACCTACCACAGAAAAAAGTATGAAAACAAGTTGCATCCATTCCTTGTGAAATTTTCAGGAGAATGTGGAAAATTAGTTTCTGTATGTTGGAGACTTTATAGGGAACATAGATAAGAATCAAATCTTGCTGGATTGTTAAAGGAGGTGATGCCCCAGAAGTACATTAAATTGAAACTCCCTTTCAATTCCTTGACGGAAGCCCATAGCTTTTAACTTTACCATTTAGGATGTTTGTACACTGTGTAAAAAGTGACCGTGACCACAGAGAAGTTACCTTGAAGAGGTGGTAAAACATTCTCGGTCTAAGACAAAACAGAACTGGGTTCCAATGTGGGAGGTAGTCCATCTGCACCTGCAGTATCAGAATGCCAGGGTAAATACCTAAAAGCCAAAAATCTGTGAAGAAAAGGTCATTTGGGGAAAGAAAGTAAAAAGAAAGGTTCGGTGTGGTTCTGAGCTTGTTTTTGTTTAATTTGAATTTGTTGAGGCACATCTCATTGCCTTCCTAAGGTCATCATTAAAGGTAATAGGGACAGAAGGACTATATTGGCCATCAATATTGTTATTGGACATATGATGCTGACATTCTGTAGTAATCTTTTTAACATGCTTATATAATACAATAGGGAAGTTTCTTCCTTGAGACAAAATATGGAACTCTGATTTTATTAAGGGCATTTTGTTTTTCAAGTATTGAAGGAGTATGTTCCTAATGTGGGATAAAACAGAAAATATGAATAGAGATCAAAGATCTCTTACATAGGAAAATATATTGTTTGTTGTTACTATGAACACTATAAGTATCAAGGCTTTTATATTTTCCCTATAAAATCAATTTTTCATAATAACCAGGAAAAAGAAAGGGTAACTGTCATGAGCTGAAGTCACTTATAGAATTAAAAAAATATATTTTGGAGAAAACTGAAAAAATTATGGGTAGAATCAATATTATAAACTAGTTAGTGAGAATTCCTTTTTTAAGTTAAAATATAGAGAAGTAGCTTAAATCATACAAGTTAAAGTACATACTTTTTTATTTCCATTGAAAACTTTTTGAGACTTGTAGAGATGTGTTCACATAGCATTGACATAATATGACATGGGATGTACAGTCATCAGAAAACAAATAATGAAATATTTTAAATATTTACAACAATGTGGGAAATCAATATAGACAAGCAGACATCTGAAAGTGGCATTTTGGGGTTGAAATTTAGCATCAGTAAGTAACCAAGCTTATCATAGTAACTAAGGAGAAACCAAACATGAAAAGGGAATTAGCAAATTTGTGCTATTGTTGGAGATTTATTTATTTAAGTGTAGCTTTGTTTAAAATTCTTAATCCAGTGCTAGTTTGTGCCACCTTCAGTGATAGCGCTGGATGAACTGAGTCAGGTTTGGGTGCAAGTTGTCTATTTGGGCAACACGCATTGGCAGGTGATCGGATTGGCACGGTGAGAGGGTTGACTGTGGGGGGCGGTGGGGCTATATAAAGTTTCTATCTGGTTCACTTAGGAGAAGTAATAAAAATCTGTACCAATTTTAGTTTTTTCAAAGAGAGATGAGTGGGTTAATACCTGTGCAGATTAAATAGCTGTTCTTGTTGTTCTCCTACCACAGTGGAATTGGAGGACTGCCACCCACTGTCCTCCTACAAATGTCCTTCCATAGTCTCCACAGAAATTCAGTTAACTGTTCAACCCTTTCTTCCTCTATTAAATGATCTTCCTTCGCATATTCAAGTGTGCAATTATAAAATTACCTTTTTGATTCAACTTTGAATCTTCTTTTAATTTTTTTTCCTTTTTTTTTTTTAATTTTAAATGAACAATGGAGCTCCACATGGAACATTAAACTCTAATGAGAATTTATCTGGATTCAATTATAAAATAGCTTAGAAATTAATCAATTCCTTTAAAATTAAATCAAGATTACGTTCATTTTGTTATGTTTAGAAATCATGAATAGTTTATTCATTATGGTGCCAAAAAACCCCCTCAAAACCCAATTGCTTTGTCTGGGTAAGAACTGTTCTATGTGTGCTTCAACATCAATTTTTTTAAAATTGATACTCAGCTAACATCTCTGAGTATAATGAAGTTACAGCGAAAAAACAAACAAACAAACAAAAACTCATCCTCCCTTGTTTTCCCTCTCAAAGCAACGCTTTATTCATCCAACCTATAAAGACTTCAGTGATTGCATTTCTGACCTCAACAGTTAGAATGACTTTAATTTGTTACATTTATTAATAATCTTATGTGTTGTTATAGATTTGATTCATGTAGATCATTATCCCTACCTCTCTTTTTCCTAAAATAAGATTTGTATATGTCTGTGTTCATGTGTGTGTCTTGTTTTCTGACTCTGAAATGTTTATTATGCCTTAGACAGTTACCCCAGGGAGATTATGTAAAAAAGCCTGGAGATGGCGACTCTTTTTATAGCGACATTCCTCCTGGAGTCAGCACAAACTCAGCATCTAGTTCTAAGAAGAGGTCTGCTTTTCTGTCGCATTTTCAGATTTCTACCTGTTCCATCACACATTATTCCATTAGTCAGAACATTTCATTATTTTGCAGCAGGTTTGATTACTTCTTCCTTCTTTCTTGAATGTTAAAAAATAGTATCCTTTGTTCTTTGATTACTCTGCTTCAAAATGCCATATGCTCAAAACCACTTGACCTACAAATCAGGCCACAAAATTGAAACAAAAACAAAATAAAATGAACAATAATTCTAAATCTGTTTGGAAACCTCAGGGTCTTTCAGTCTTGCTCTTATATAGCTTAAGAAACTATGCATAGTACTTAATAATTTTAAATGGTGAGCTTTATGTCATGTTTGGTAGTCAAAGAAAAAGGTTACTGTCATGCTTCAATAAAAGCAGTTAACATAAATTGGTAATATAAGTGCTGCATTGACTATTTTTTAATTTTATATATATCAAAGCTAAGCTCGCTGTGAAACAAAGATTGCTTCTCTGTGAATCATGTATTGAATATTATAATTTTGCCTTTTTTTGGAATGATTATTTGCAGACTTTTATAACTTACACCTTAGTTGACAAATTAATTTAAGTATGCTTAATAATTGCCTGATTTTTATAATAATAGAGGTGGGATTATCTATTATTTATGTCTTGAACTCTGATGATATATTCTTATTCTAGCATCTTAAGGTGTATGACACCATTTAAAATTCTGCATGCTTTAAAATTGCTTGAGAATAAATGTGTAGAAGAAACAAATAGTTGGAATGTTGTAGGAAGTGACACATACCACATTGAAGGAAGCTAAAATATTCTTGTAGAAGAATTTCCTTAACTAAAGAAATGGAAGTAGGGGGAAGGAAAAACGTTTTGGTAGCCCCAGTCATGACTTCGGGCACATTTGTTGCTTTGCAGTGTGAGGGTAAAACATCTAGTTTATTGAGAGGAATCTGATCTCTTCTGGTATTCTAGGGAGAGTGAATAATCTGTAAAAATTCTGCAATGGTGCTCAGTCTTTATCAACATTGATCCAGAAAGGTGAATAGAAGGAATTGGTGAATTCTATGTGGGAACTCTATGTGAAGGATAGTTTTCACTTAGATATCAGAATTCAATGCAAAAGATGAAATGCTACATTTTGACCCACAGAAGGGTGTTTTAAATTTTTTAGTGTTTTAATTTATTGAGGGATTGATGGCTAAGAAAAGAAGATGGCAAAGATCTACTTGAATTCTCTCATTATATAAGTATTTTCTTGGTCAAATGCAAAACTTTATATAACATAGAAAAAATAGAGAAATCAGTGGGTTCCAGAAGGATTTCTGTTGTCCTTTCTTACAAAATATGAGTCATTCTCTAAGAAGCAAATCATGTTGAAAAAGTTCCAACCTACAGCATTGATGTGTACCAGTTGTGCTGAGTTCCATGTTTTCACTCATCAGCAGAAGATTCCCTTTAAAGTAGATATTATTAGCAACTAACCAGAGTGACATATGAAAAATATTTTTAAGTATACTACTATTTTATCAAATACCTAAAAAAGAGCTTGAAATATTCATTTGAATTGTTAGAAATTTTTCAGTGGGTTACTATTTTTAACCAGTTAAAAATACATCCAACTGTAAGGCATTTAAGTATATGTAATTTGTCAAAATTCTTTTGTTATGTGGTACAAGGTAGGTGTATAAATTTTGCATCTTGTAGCTAATTCATTTAAAGATGGTAGGACACAATTAGCAGAAGGGCTCAATGGTACATGGGCTTTGTGAGAAAGAGTTCCATGGTAAACATCTGATTTCAGCTCAGTTATCAAACAACTAACTAAAATGTACTACACATCTTTGGAATATATTTGGGGAGAAAAATGCCAAATCCAGAAAACTAAATATTACTTTGATAAAGGTTAACTAGGTTCAGTTAAGCAAATCTTAATGTAATCTCTTGGAAGTCCATGTTCGCATAATATTGGAATGGAATCCATTGCTTTACAATTAAGAAACATCTATGGTGGGACCCCATTATAAATGCTGCTGCTGGGGTTATGTAACTGAAATACACAGCGAATTTGCCATTTGTGGTTGCTGTGTTCTGGGGAAGGTAAATTGGCTTGTATTATGTCCTGATACTTTTCATCTATAGACTATTGTAATGGGGTTCCATTGTATTTGACTTTTCTTAAATTGAATGTTGTGTATTTCTGCCTTTTTCATGAAGACTTTCATGTTCTCGTCATTCTTTCATTTCAGATTTTTTTCTTGATTTATTTTATTTGATGCACAGTATTGCTAAGAAGTTTTGCTTACTAATTTCAAAAAAGTTAATTTGCTTACATTTTTGAACAATATGTAAATATTTTCAATTTCAGGTCAAATGGGCTCTCTCATTCTTGGAGTGAAAGGATTCCAGACACAAAACATATTTCAGATATCTGTGAAAATGGGCGACCTCGAAGTAACTCTTGGCAAGGTATAAGGGTAACATTCTGAATTCATCTGTAGATCCAGCCCAAGTTTTGTATTCTATGCTCCCTGGATGTAAAGATATGTTATTTCCTGTAAGCTCTTTAGCTCTTCTCCCAACAGAGAGGAAAAATATTTGGAATGAGAGTCTAGTTTTGTTTTCTATGTATGGGAAATGATGGGATTTGTTAGCACCAATGTACTAGATACATTGGGAAGGCTGTAGAGTGTGCAGCGCCCCCTGTCTTCTAGGGTGGTGCTGGTTTTGAATTATATCCATTTGAAATACTATATAATGAGTGATGGAGCAATCATTTATTATTTGGAAATCTAGCTATGAACCTTTTTTTTTCAGGTAATGTGGGTGACAACAGAAAGAAAATCAGAGGCAAAAGATTTAGACCTCGATCTAATTCAACTGAGTAAGTCTGAACCTCTAATGGAAAAAGGCACTGCAAGGTCCTGGGCAATTAGTGTCAAATGTTAATTAAGCTGATCATCAAAGAACAGTAAACCATGCTTCTGGTCTTGGTTTTGTCTTTAAATTATTTTTGCCCTTTAAAAATTAACCATGGCTTTTCTCTTTTACATAGGCATCTCCGCAACTGTGCCCATACCAATATTCACTGCTAGTGGGGGGGCTCGCCCTCACTGTGAGCCTTTCCCTCCAGTCACCTGCCATTGTGGTGTCTTGGTTCCCTTTGAAGGGAATTTTGATAACATTCCTTTCTTCTCATCACCTGGGGTCCAGCCATTTCAGAGGGTCACCCTTCCTCTCCCCAATACTCACACAGCCCTAGAAGCATTAGGGGAAAACTCCCACCAAACTAGAGCATGATGGTGCTCAGGTCTGAAACCACCGCTCCGAGGTCTTCATGGCTGCAATCTAAGCATTCTCTCAGACTAATGGAATCAATTTCCCTTTTAAATTTTCCTTCTGAGGACATTTAAAAGGGCATTTACCTAAACTTGCACTTTAACTGAATCATTGTCACTAAATGCAACATTATTCATTTTAAATGATAGCCACAATTTTTTTTTTTTTTTTTTTTTTTTTTACTGGAGGTGGGGTTGGGATTTATTTGAAATCTTTTATAATGAAGTAAACACCATACACTTTTTTCTTTGTTTTTTTCCACTTAAGAAAGTACAATCAAAACAAAGCTTCCTTAAACCTTTATCTCCCTTCATGGAATGAGATGCACTTTTAGTAACCTTTGGACCCACCTTGCTACTTGGTTTTAATTACTTGTGCTTTTTAAAGCCACCTAAGTTTTTCCACTAATTTTTCACTGTAGTGGTAGTTATTATCCCCAGGATCTCTACTGCTTCTTCATGCCTTAATATTTAAAAAGTCTGAATAGCAGGTGTTTGTTAACTGCTCATCAGAAACTTATGTTAGCTTTTTCCATCGTATACCCTAGCTTTTTCAGTCCAGGAATAATAACATTGCCCTGAAATTTGGACCTTCCACCTGAATTATATTGTCTTGTAAGTGACTTATCCAAGTTTACTGGAGGATCCTTAACCTTAGAAGCAATAGATAATTTCAGATGATACCATTGCATGGTCCAGAATGGCATCATAGAACTCCATCATAAGTAACTAATCTGTTAGAGTTTATCTTATGCATTCCCAAAGCGCTTGGATGCTTTAGGGCTCATTGTGGATAAACTCTTCTTGGAATGTTATTTGATTTGTTTTGCATGAGGTCACCTGGTAAGAGCTCCTTAGCTTCTCAGTTACTTATAATAATACAGATAAAACTGTAAAATGTTCTATAGAACTTCCTCTGTATATTACTTAGTGTTCTGACAGTATTTCCTATAACAAGGTTTCAACAACTCCCTAGTGGGGACAAAGAAAGTTCCATAGTATGTTAAAGCTATGAGTTTAGCACCCAAAGACCATTTGGTGTTTAGTAGTGTTTATACAGTATTTCCTAAAGCAATCACTAATTTTTTAAAATTTTGGGTAAAATTTGCACCCACAACATGAGATAAAAAGTATAATACTACTGATAGCATTTGAGAAATCTTGATACAAGATAAGTCAGTTATAATATTGAATAAAATGTCATAATAGAACCATAGTTAGGGAGAAATGTTAAGGATTCCTTCAGATTTTTCAGCATTTTCTGCTGTGGTTTCATGATTGATGCTAGTTAAATGGAGCCAAGTTTGTAATGCTGATCACTATTCTCATATATCTTCTTGTATGGGAATTCTCTCTATATATATATTTATACACACATTTATGTACTTCTTTAGAAATAAGGGTTCCTGGGCTGGGGATATAGCTCAGTGGTAGAGTGCTTATTTAGCATGTGTAAGGACCAGGGTTTGATCCCTAACATCATAAAAAGATAAAAAGGAATCTTGATACATAGCCTCTCAAGAATAAACCTGGCAATTTTTTTGTGTTCCGTATACAACTAATCCCATTTGCTTCTGATATAGTAATGCCATTTGTGTGACCATAAGTGCAGGAGAATGACCACAGGAAAACATCTTTTGTTTTATTTTTTTTTTTACATCAGAGGTATTTTAGGTCCATTATTTCAACATTCCCTTAAGTACCTTATCATCCCAAAAGATGATGAAAAATTGGGACAGAAATTAGAACATGCATCACAAATACATGCTGTGCTCATTAACAAAATAAAATGTCCTCATTTGTTATTTTATTTTCCCACTCAAACCTCTTGCATCTTCCTCACTGTTGTATATGATGTAACATTTTTTTTTTTTTGGCTTAGACTTTGTATTATATATTGTGTTTTTACAGGAGGGAGCCCCAAGCACCTGAGCCTGGGCACTCCCTCGCCCAGACAGTCCCATCCCAAGGCATAAGCCCAGGGGGCTCTGACAGCCCCCAGACAGGGAGTCTGGATCACAGGTCAGTCTCACCTGCCCCTTTACTCTGGGCTGCCACTTAGTCTCCCTCCAAGCCCCTTCCTTGGCTGAGAACAGGGTCATTTGATCTTTGGCCGAGCCCCCATGTCTGCTCAGAGGTGCTCCTGGTCCAGCCAGCAGCAGCTAAATTTCCTCTGCCCTTTCATCCTGGAGAATGTACTGAGCTCTCCTATCCCGTCTGATGCATTTTTTTTTTTTTTTTTTTTTTTGCATGTTGCGCTACAAGCCAAGTCAAAGCACGTAGGCAGGTTTATTGCAGTTTGATAAAATCCCATCACTGCAGCCACCATGACCTAGAGATGTTAGGAAGCCCACTATGAAGGCACTTTCATGGGCAGGTCCCCAGAAGGACCAAACAATTTAGAGTTCTCTTCAGTGGCTCTGGTGACGTGATCACAGCCTTCTGAAATGCTCCTGAAACGGAGGACAGTGTCCATTAACTGCAAGACCAGCCATGTGATTGTAGCTTTCATGGAACCACCATGGTACCAGCCCTTTGAGTTTCTAAGGTTGTCAGTGAAAGGAACAAATGTCTCCTCCAGAAGTGGCCGTCTGCCTGTGGGCGACTCAGTTTGCTGTGGGGCTATGTTTCACCTGATGACAGCTGCATGGGCTTTTTCTACAGTTTTCCCCAGGCCAGAGCATTCATAAGCCTTCATCAGTGGCTGCACTTGCTTTTTGACTTTTTCTTTTGGTTCAGAGTCTCAGTGTTAATCTTTATGCAAGTTTTCATTGGCTATCTCTGCGAAAAGTGCAAGTTGGCAATGGTTGTGGCTAAAGGCAAAATTAGTGTGAGTTGCTCCTGAGTCAGGAGACCTTATCTTAGCAAAAATGGTCTTATGAATCTAAAAAAGCTGCAAAGCCCTTCTTTCAGGAGGGCATCACGATGCTCTTTTGTAGAGTACCTTGGTTATGGCTAAAAATGAAAGAAAGAGCTATGGAAGAATAACCTAATTTTTTAATGTAACTGTGGAAATTGTGATTTGGATCTAAATATATTTACAAACAGCTCAAGAACTAAATGTGGAGGAAAGAAGCAAATGTTAAAAACAAACAATGTGTTTTTTAATTTCCTCTTTTTTGTTTCCACGTAATTTAAGTTTTACAAAGCTTGGATCTTCATTGCCTATCATATCTCTAGAAGTTATTTTTTAAAAGTGAAAACCCATTCAAACCCTCAAATTCTTTCAATACTGAATTTATTAAATTTATATTATTTTACGAGGGCAAATTCTAAGGGGATGTGTTTTTGCTTGGCCCCCAGGGTAAAAATAAAAGGAAACTCTAGGCCAAAATACAACTATAGCTCTGACATTGCTGCCCTTATTGTTTGCATAATCATTCTGATACAGTAATTGCCATATCCATCAGGGAAATTCTCACTAAGGTCACCATTATTCTCTGACGGTCATTCACATAGTGTACCATCAGACATTCGGAAGGCAGCTCTGAGGGCCATTTCCTTCATGGCACCATGAACACTTCAATCTGGAATGCACTGAGGAGAAAGGAACATGTGGCCACAATTAAATTACTAAACCCAGCTTCAATATCATGGAGGCCTGTTTGGACCACACTTAAAGTACTTTGTGGGGCTCTAGGAGCAGAAGAGCCTGGGACCTTTTTGGCTCCTTACAGTGCTGACTGGGGGCAGGCNGGGGGGGGGGGGGGGGGGGGGGGGGGGGGGGGGGGGGGGGGGGGGGGGGGGGGGGGGGGGGGGGGGGGGGGGGGGGGGGGGGGGGGGGGGGGGGGGGGGGGGGGGGGGGGGGGGGGGGGGGGGGGGGGGGGGGGGGGGGGGGGGGGGGGGGGGGGGGGGGGGGGGGGGGGGGGGGGGGGGGGGGGGGGGGGGGGGGGGGGGGGGGGGGGGGGGGGGGGGGGGGGGGGGGGGGGGGGGGGGGGGGGGGGGGGGGGGGGGGGGGGGGGGGGGGGGGGGGGGGGGGGGGGGGGGGGGGGGGGGGGGGGGGGGGGGGGGGGGGGGGGGGGGGGGGGGGGGGGGGGGGGGGGGGGGGGGGGGGGGGGGGGGGGGGGGGGGGGGGGGGGGGGGGGGGGGGGGGGGGGGGGGGGGGGGGGGGGGGGGGGGGGGGGGGGGGGGGGGGGGGGGGGGGGGGGGGGGGGGGGGGGGGGGGGGGGGGGGGGGGGGGGGGGGGGGGGGGGGGGGGGGGGGGGGGGGGGGGGGGGGGGGGGGGGGGGGGGGGGGGGGGGGGGGGGGGGGGGGGGGGGGGGGGGGGGGGGGGGGGGGGGGGGGGGGGGGGGGGGGGGGGGGGGGGGGGGGGGGGGGGGGGGGGGGGGGGGGGGGGGGGGGGGGGGGGGGGGGGGGGGGGGGGGGGGGGGGGGGGGGGGGGGGGGGGGGGGGGGGGGGGGGGGGGGGGGGGGGGGGGGGGGGGGGGGGGGGGGGGGGGGGGGGGGGGGGGGGGGGGGGGGGGGGGGGGGGGGGGGGGGGGGGGGGGGGGGGGGGGGGGGGGGGGGGGGGGGGGGGGGGGGGGGGGGGGGGGGGGGGGGGGGGGGGGGGGGGGGGGGGGGGGGGGGGGGGGGGGGGGGGGGGGGGGGGGGGGGGGGGGGGGGGGGGGGGGGGGGGGGGGGGGGGGGGGGGGGGGGGGGGGGGGGGGGGGGGGGGGGGGGGGGGGGGGGGGGGGGGGGGGGGGGGGGGGGGGGGGGGGGGGGGGGGGGGGGGGGGGGGGGGGGGGGGGGGGGGGGGGGGGGGGGGGGGGGGGGGGGGGGGGGGGGGGGGGGGTTCCTATCTGTTGATTCCAGCTTGAGATATGCTTCAGGGACTAAGACAGTGGCCATATAAAAGCCTTCTACTCATGTTGTAATGAGAACTTTGCTCTTTTAAATTGTTTTGGGGGTTTTATATGCTCAAATGCCAGGTTAAAATTGCAGCTGCCTGAATATTTTCAAAAAGCACCTTTATTATTTGAAAACCAAGCTGCTACATGAGAGGTGGCCTGGGCAAAGACACTTTGGAGGGGGGTGAACGGGGCTGCTGACAGTGCTGTGATTGAAAGTGAGTTTCTGATTTACTTTGGGAAGCCACTGGAAAAAGCTTTCCCAGAATTGTCAAGTACGTTCTCGAATGCCCTGAGCCTGTTGTAGCTGAGATTATTCTCATGCCATTGTATAAACTGCCTCATAACCACCCAGCATCTGTCCTGGTTTATTTGCCATAGTCACTTGCATATGGAGGGTGAAGACCACTTGCTAAGCTTGTGCTGTGTATTTTCAGATTTTCTATCTTGTTCTGCTTTCTTTGTTCCTTCCATTGCTTTCTGCAGGTATTTAAAGCCATGGTTCAAAAGAGACTATAATGTGGCTAAGTGGGTAGAAGATGTGAATAAAAACACTGAAGGACCGTACTTTAGGTATTTTATAAATTAATTTTATATCCTTTTCAAACTCTCCCAGCACATACAAATACTGTAGTGTGACTGGTTCTCTATCTTGTATCTCCTAATACAAGTTCCTAGAGATGGAAAAGGGTCCTTGTTTATTTGCTGCCGTTTGGAAGGGTTGCCATTTAGTGCATGTCCCTATCACCATCTTGAGCTTTTAGTAGCTTTCTCTTCATTTTACGCTGTGTAGTGTTCTATGGGCATGAAACATACTTTCCACTAATAAAGAAGCACTATTAACCTCAACAATTTAATTTCCAGAACTTAGCAGTTTCTTAATGCATTTTTTTTCTACTTACTGCCTAAGAGGGCATAGTGCATACAAAAACTCAAGGAAAAAACACACAAAGACGCTAAACGAAATGTAGTGGATTTCACTTGAAGAAGAAACAATGATTTGATCTACCTTGAAAATCATTGAGATAATATGGACCACATGAGAGCACGTGGAATGAGCTTAGGTTTTCTTTGTTCATTTCAACCATTTGCTACCAGAGAAGGCGAGTGCTTAGAAGAGAGTTTTATGGATTCTCAAGAAAGCACCTAAGAAATTTTTTATGTAAATCAAAATGTTGTCTGACACATCAGATAGAACAGAAAGCAGAGAGGAAACATGTTCTTGACTCACAAAAGAGAAGAACATTCCTCCATTTTAGAAACTGTTGAATTTATTCAACTTGTTACAGCTCTGTGTAACATTAGAGATCAGAGAAAATTTCCAAGAGCTCTTAATGGACTTTTTCTTTTTTTCTCTTTATAATATCAAAATGGTTTCCTAAAGGTAAATGTCCACTCTGTATCTGACAGATTCATGGACAATTATGTGAAGCAGAAATAGGCTCAATTACCCTCTCGTTTGAGGACAAGTTAACAATGAGCTTTCATAGTACTTTTGACCATGACTTGGGTCAGCATTGAACAGATACCAAAATATGTCTGTATATTTAACTCTCAGCACCCATGTAAGGTGGACTTTCTCTTCCAGTGTACCATTTAGTTTAGACATGTATAGTTTGAGAAAATGATTAGACCTATCTGCATTCTAATTTGATCCATAACATTTGCATATACTCCAAGGAAAGCATAACTCCTGCCTGCTCACAAAACTACGTCCTGCTTTTATACCCCATCCTGCCCTCCTGCCCCGTCCTCTGCTCGTCCCACACTTTGCCACACTGAACCTCATACACATACACTCACATTCAAACATCCCACCCTCACCTGTAGCTCCCAAGATGGCCAACGTCAGGAAGACAGGTAAGATAATTTTGAATGTTCTTGGGAATCTTGGCTCACCTGCAGTCCTATTACTTCTTCCTATTTTACTCAGGCTTGTGGGCAGATTGTAATTTGTACCAGCCATGGAACCAAAACGTAACAACTTTGGTCCTGTGTGGTTTAGGGCTTTTATTCCCAAATGGCCTTAGCATTTTGGCAGCAACAATCTATGAAATGGTACCCCGGAAGAGTTGATTCACCTCCCCTGGGTGAGCTGAGTAGTTTTTTGTGACTTTAAGAGAAGAGTTCACATTTCTTAAAATCTGCACCCAGGTCTGCCCAGAAGCTGCATGATTAAACGCAGTTTGGATGGGGAAATGCTTTTGCACCCCCGGTTGCACGTGCAAAGCCGCAAGGGAAAGTTTAGAGGGTTCCTTTATCTCCTCTTTAATATGAGATGTTGCTTCCTACAGTAGATCGTCCCATTAAAAATTTGTTATTAAAAATCTGTATTTTTGTTTAAAGTTCAGTGGATGGCTATGACTTAGTTTTCATGTTTGGATAAAGGTTATACTGTTAAGACTTGAAAATCAACACAGAATTTCTGTGAAAGTGGTGAATAATTGAGATGACCTAGAGCTTTAACACCACAATTCTAACATAACAGGACAAGCCTTGCATAGGAGGCCTAAAGTGCATCCACATCTTGGCTTATGCTTTGCCAACCCTATGCTTCAGCTCAGATCTGCTTCATCTGCCCCCAGGTCATTCAGGATTATCTCTCCTACCAAAACCAGCAATGAGGGCAAAGTTCACTTTCTTAATCAGCCAGAGGCGTTGGGTTTGTGGCATTCTTATCAATAGGCAGTGAGGACTTGGCAACTGCATCAAACTGGTCCCAACTGTAGCCTAGCATTTGAAACATAGCATTCGCTCACTATGAAGAGCAAAGCAAATGAATGCCTACAGATTTGGAGGGATCAGAGTACCTCCATTGTGCTCCTTACCCAGTTCTCAGATGACAGTGGTTGGACAAATTGTCCTCACCATGTATTCAGGGCATCAGAAGAAGCAAGGGAAAACAGAGCAAAAAGTATTATCTCACCAATCCAGATGCTGGCAGCAGTTCTGCTGGTGCTGGTGCTGGTGCTTTACAAGCTCTTAGAAGGTATCTGGGGATACCAGCTGATTGCTTACTTCATCAGTGGGTTTTGAATCCATTTCCATAATCTTATGAGAAATGTAGTGTTTCTGGAAATAAATGAACCACAGTAATTATCACATATCAAGTGCCTACTCTCTATCTTTATTTCTCATCTCATAAGGTGTATTCTTATTCCCTTTTTATGGATAGAAATCAAGGCACAAGAGTTACTAAAGGTAGCCTATCAACTGATAAGGGTCAGAACCAGACTTTGAGACTGGCTCTATCCAATTCCAAAATCTACTCCCTCTTTATTCTATTGCATTTACTTAAAAGGTGGATACTGACTGCTTAGATCCTATCCAAGGACAATTAAATCCTTCTGATCTGGCTATTACAAAATTTGCATATTATCACAGTGTATTAGTGGGCTTATGTCCCTGCCATGTGACTGGCCTGGTTTTGGTCATCCTGAGGGGTAGAACTGAACTGAGATTGCCTTATAGGCCTATCTATAAAAAACAACCCCAGAAAGTCTGATGTGGCTCCAGATGACAACACTCCATTGGCACATAAGCACAACCTTTATTGTGCGATTCCAATGTGTGCTCAGTGTAGTTACGAGGGTTTTTAAAGTGTAGTGATGATAATGGCTAACATTTATTCCAGAGACTATCTATGCTTTGTAAGTGAATGAGCTGATTTGGTACTGGCTATAAGTGATAGCCAGACTGGAACTGAATGTCTTCCTTAGACCTTTGTGAGAAATCATGTTCATTTTCCCTAAACATTTACTCTCCCCTGTTCTCTACTCCTATTTTGACTCCTACCCTGGTCTTCTCCAACACCCCTCCAGGACCTGTTTCCTCCCTCCCCCACTAAAACTGTCCTGGTTGGTATTTCTTTTTTTCCTCTCAGGGTTCAGGAAAGTGTCAATTAGCTAGACTGTTAATGTGAGAAGTAGTTTAGTGCAATTTCCTTGGGATTCTGGAGAATATCTCCTGGTCTTATTTTTACTCTTTATTGACTTTGCCCACAGATATTTGAGAGGAGAACTGGGCTTTAGCGCCTCTTGTAAATGAAAAGGCTTGTCATTTGGACCCCTGGCCAAATCAAGCCTGATATGGCTGTGAAGCTAACAGCTCATGCTAGGCACACACACAAGGCAGCAAATTAAAAAGAGGATTTACTTTGCATGATCCCTAAAAGAAAGATTTGGTTATTTGCTTTTATACCTCACTAGCTTTCCTGAACTTGGGTTTATTATAGGTAATGATTGTTTAAAAAGATGAACCCAGGTTAATAGCCTTCATTTTAGAAAGATGCATTTAATAAATCTCTAAATGCAAAAGTTTGTCTTCATTTTGCACATACTGAATTTGTTTCCTAGAGGTCATAGTCCTATTTAAAATGTTTTACTTAAATTATTTTTAAAAAATTAATTTCCAAATTAGAAAAACACATAGTCTTGTGTTGCATTAATAGAACTTTAGAGGATTTGAAATACTAATATTCTTAGTCATACCTATCCACTCAGGATGGAGAGCATTAACATAAGAGAAATCTAACAGTTGCTTTGTCCTAACAATTAGTGCTAAGGAGTGGACCTGGCCATTTTTCAAAAATGGAAGAAGTGTTAGTAGTTATGGATTTTTTAATTAGAAATGTAAATGGAACCACTCTTGATCGATTCTTAAAATCAACTAAGGATGTTCACTTGAATCTCAAAGTTAGTAAGGAAAATTATTTTCAAACTTTAGCTTGAATTTAACATTTATAAAATAGAAATAAGTTTGAAAACTATGGCAGAATCAGAGCCAGGGACTTTATATGAATGGGAACTAAATGCAGTGTAGGCAGTAGACCTTGCCCCACCCAGTGCTATCCCAGGATACAAACACCTGGTCTGAGTCAGTCTCAGCAGATGTGATGCATCCTACTGAAATATGTACTTGTGTTATAATGTGGCAGTGTAACCAGTTCGGTGATATGTGTCATTACCACCTTGCACCGGGAATTAAGGAATCATGAATGTGTAGTGGTAACATTTGCAAAGGGGGTATCTATTGCAGTTATCACATCTGTTGTTCATTACGATATTCTAATGGGAAGTCTTTTACTCGCTTCCACCCCACTCTTAAAGATAAGCTAGCAGCAGGTATGGGCTCATCTAGTGTGCCACCATAGTCACAAATATTACCACTGCACATACACAAATCAAACAAGTTCAGCATAACACACCACTCTTCCCCAGCAATGCTGATAGTAGGGATGAATCAGACCATTTTTGTATGTTCTCATCAGACTTTGTTTGGCTGGAACTCTGCACTCCTTACTGCTTGCATGTTTACTAATTTATTATTAAAATCCCTGTATTTGCCTTTGTTCCTTCACAACTAACACACTGGCCTCTGAATGCATGAGTTTTGTGTAAATGAGTATGTGACTTAGCAACTAATATATCATTGGTAATGTATTGTAAGATCTTAACTGGAATTATTATACTTAGAAGCAATTTTACATTAAGTGGCAAAAATAAGGCAGAATATTAATATGTTGTATACTTAATTTACCATTATGAGCTCTTAGAATAATTTTATCCATTCTCCATATTATCTTTTTAATTATTCTATATGAAACTTCATTGTTGGCTTTCTAGTTGCAAAGTATGATTCTATGTACTAACATTTAAGTGGTTCATTGCAATCATGGAATTAGAAAGCTAAAATTCCAGCATTCCAGTTTTGGGGATGACAGTGTCATCTTCCCAGTAGTTAAACTTTGGAGTAAGAGCTTATGGAAGTAGAAGTCAGAGGGTTTGTTCTGAACTCACTTTTCAAATATTTGAAAATGATATTAAGCAATCGCCTGCTATTTATTTCATGTGTTCTCAACGTCTCAGGACTTTATCTCCTGCCAAGTCTCCTTCTTCATCAACTGGGTCCATTGCATCTAGCAGAAAGTACCCTTATCCAATGCCTCCACTTCCGGATGAGGAGAAGAAAGTGAATCGACAAAGTGCCAGGGTATGTGGCAATGTTTCTCCATAACCTTACCTAATCAGTCCTTAGCACTTCTCTGTGAATTCACAGTGTAAAAGATACATCTTCTTTCTTCATGAGAAAATTAAATATGAAAATTAGAAGATTCTTGGGGCTTTGGGGTTCAGATTTGTATTTGCAAATAAATTTAATCTGCATTGGTATATGCTGGAGATATTTGGTGCATATTAGTCATTAATATATACTTAAATTGTTTATTATTCATTGTAATTAATATAGTAAAACCTGGAATAGATAAAACCAAAGGATATATTTTGCTGTACCAGTTTTTTAATATTCCTGGAAATGCCAGAGACCAGATAAATTAGCCACTTTTCTATGCAAATTTGCTTGCTCAGCCCTTTCACTGGCTAACTCCTCAGTAGATTGTTAGAAACAGGAACTTATGACAGAAATTCAGATTATTGTCTTAGGGATGGGAGTGGAATTTGATACTGGGAAAGGGGATTTGAAAATCTGTAGTATTAGCCAGACTTGGTAGCACATGCCTGTAATTCCAGTGACTAGGGAGGCTGAGGCAGGATGATTGAAAATTTGAGATCAGCCTCAGCAACTTGGTGAGAACCTCAGCAACTTAGTTACATCCTGTCTCAAAATACAAAATAAAAAGGACTGGGGATATGGCTCAGTGGAAAAAACATCCCTGGGTTCAATCCTTAGTACCAAAAAGAAAGCAAGCAAGAAATAAAAGTTCAGAAAAATCTGTACTATTTAAAGAATACAGCAGTGTATGGCCAAATTTATTTATGTGTTTGTTTATTTAGGTACTGGGGATCAAACCCAGGGACTTGTTCATGTTTGGCAAGTACTATATCATTTAGCTTGCTCCCAGCCCCCCAGAGATCAAAATTTTTAAAAAATATAAAAGTATTTATCCTGTTCACAATAATATGATTCACAAGAAGTTTTATTTAGCTATCAAGTCTCTTTTTGCATTTTAATCATATACCACTTTCTTATGATATTCCTGGAATCTTATGTGAAATTTGAAATACAGTGCAGTTTAGAGAGGCAAACCAAACTTTAGAGGTTTAAATAAAAGATACAACCAAAGAATAATTATCTTTGTAGATTTTCAGACTCTATTGTGGTCAGTTAATACTATAAAGTTGACTTTCTCAGAGATAACATTAGAAAAGAAACGAAGCTTTAAAAGCCTTCACAGATGTATCTGCTAGTGAATACTAGGTTGCTAGATTTTTCTTGGTCTTCAAAGATATTTAAGAGACTCTTTGCTCTTCAACCTAAATTATGGGGTTCAAGATAATTATGGATCAAATTTAAACTCAGTCAATCCACATCCAATAAGAAAAGACAAATCATTATATGCATTATATTTTATAATAATAAAAAAAAATCTTTGAAAACAACTATCATGTTAATCATAAAAAAAAAACCTCTCTATGTTAATATGGAAAGTGGTAAGCAAAACAACTCAGATTGCCAGCACTTGGCTTTCTAGCCTTAAAAAAGACTTGTTGATAGACAGTCATTTCTGATACATGATATTGAAATCTAAGGCTGTTGTCATTCTTCCCCTCCTAGGAGAATTGTCTAAGTACAGCACCTCATTTTTTTTTTCCTATTAAATCATCTACTTCTCTGTTTTACTGCATCAACTTGGGGACATTGTTCAGCTGTTGTTATGCTGGAGTGTGGGTTACTAGAGATGACAGTTCCTCTGAAAAAATGGCTGGCCCATGCCCCTTCCCTGGGCTGAGCAGGGTGACTGTAAAGACTAGCTGCTGGGGGATTGGGGCTGTAGCTCAGTGGCAGAGTGCTTGCCTATCGTGTGTGAGGCACTGGGTTCCATCCTTAGCACCACATAAAAAAATAAATAAAGGCATGATATCCATCTATAACTACCAAAAAAAAAAAAAAAAAAAACTAGCTTCTGGGAG
>NW_026000137.1:4983032-5016991 GCF_001458135.2 Marmota marmota marmota | reverse complement strand
TCCATCTATAACTAAAAAAAAAAAAAAAAAAAAAGACTAGCTTCTGGGAGAGTTGCTTGAAAGATCTGATTTCTTCTTCTCACTGTGGATTAGCCACACCTTTATGAGTCCTGCAGAATAGGCGGCCCCTGTTGCTGGGCTTTCTTTGTGGGCTGTGGAGACTCAGATAAGCAGACCTTCCTATCAGCAACCCCTCTGGCACAGCCACACAGGCCTGGGCAAAGTTGTGCCTATTATAAAAATGATGTCTTGGCCAGTCTTTTCTCCTTTTTTCGTCACAGGGATAATCATGACTTTTTAGGTTGTCTCAGTGTCATTCATTTGTTCCTCTCCTTTCTTATGTAATATTCATAACTATATGCAAAAAGATACTTCAGCTCTCTGAATCCAAAGTGTTGTCTCTTTACCACTACAGACCATTATCAGGGTATTGATCCAGATACTCTTTGCCTCAGACACCCCTGCCAGCCCCATTAAACTCTCCACCATTAGATGTCATCTACTCCTGAAGATACTCATAGTTGAGAGAAATCCTTTTGGTTTCCAAGAACAAGAGGATGGGTGTCTTTTTAATGATAAGGGCATACAAAGCCAGCCTGAGGTAGATAGCACAGAAGGCTTTATCACAGTCCTGAGGTGTAAGTCAACATGAGTGTTCAGAACAAGATTTCCATGAAGATTTGAAAGAACATCCTAAGGTAACCTATAGAAATATCTTCATAGTCGCTTCCTTTCCATTTCTTTCCCAGAAACCTATTGTGTATACCATAATATGCCCCATGTATCCAGTAAAAATGGAATTTGGATGGGAATGGGTGTAATTTAAGTCACTCTCTTAATAGGCTTTCTTTGTTCATGTTTATAGTAAGTTTTAAACATCATATTGCCTGAAAATATGTTTCATCAGCTAGATTTTTTTTTTTAATTGACCTTCCTTCTCTGGTGAATTGATTTACATTCACATCTGACAGTGCTAAAGTTGTTTGCGGTCCATTAAGGCAACTGCTGAAGATTGTAGAAATTAGATCTGATCAGGCTCAGTGTATAGAACTGGTGACAGAAGCACAGAAAGGGAAAAGGTGAGGGAATGAAGGAAGGGACTTCCTGCCTTGCACTCATCCTTCTTCACTGAAGGGTCAGCTCCTGAGAGGACAGTCACGAAATTGCAGAGTATGTGGTCTGGTCCTATGGCTGTGGCCCAGGACAGTGATTCGTAAGTGGGTGGTGGTAGTGTTGATGGAATCACACTTCCCAGAAGTCAGCAGTTCTTAGCATTGACTGCACATTGGAATCATCTGAAGAGCTTTAAAAACATTCTCAGCCTAAGTCCCACACAGAGAGGTTATAATTCAGTGATCTGGTGTGCTGCCTGGGCAGTGGAAGTTTTAAATATTTCCTAGAGAATCCTGAGCATGTGTAGCTTACAAATAATATCTTTACAGTCTTTCGTTTCATTTGAGACAAAATATTTATTCAAAATTTTGAGTAAAATTAAATGAAGATGTAAAGTTTTTTTTTTTTTTAATTGAAAGGTGATATTCATTAAAAAGGTTGAAACACAGGCTTAGAGGAAAGAGCTAAAAGACGAAGTGTTTATTTTATCCGTGCACTAGACATTGTAAGAGTGTGTTTTCACAGTCACGTAACTATGGATGGAATCACCAACTTATTCATCTTCCTAACTCAGAATATGTCTGCTTCTCCTGCTTTTACAACGTACAACTTTGCTTTTCTCTATTGTGCAGCTATGGGAAACATCCATTTGAGATCAACTGTTTACATGTGACACATCAAAACTGTTTACTTCAACTTTTATAGAAGCCCAGCCTCACGGAATCACTGCAAATCTATCTGCTCTTCAGAGGACACCAATACCCTCTGAGATGCCACAGAGGAGAGGAAGCTGTTTCACATCTGGATACCATTTTCTTTTTGTCATTGGGTTAGGATTTAACTGAACCATGAAAAGAACTACTGACATGTCACATTATAACACAGAACAATAAGGGTACTGGTATGTTAATGGATAATCCGCATGACAGATATATGTAGAAATATCAATAAAATTAACTCACATGACCCCAAATGTAGCAAGTTTCCTAAGGGACAATAGTGGTTTCAGAACTTCACATTCTGAAGCGCATCCTCATTGTATACAGTAATGCTATATGCATGAAGCTTCTGTTTATTGTTTTCCATATTTAAGGAAACAACATCCCATAATAGAAACTAGCATGCAGGGCTACGGCATATAGGATTTTTCTGCAGGACTTCACAGCTTTGAGAGGCCAATATCCCATATGCTAACTTTAAACATGTATTTTTATTTTTGTTTTTTACTTTTCATATTTATATAAGCATTCAAGGACAATTGTACATATGTAAACATTTTTAAAATTAAAAAAGCAGCTGTTACACACAAGTGTATTTTGCCAAATGCCTAAAAAAAGTCAGTCACAATCACATCATCGTCCACCATCCAATGGTCTTCAAAGAGTATAAGCAGATGATGTAAATATAGTGGTCAATGCTGTAAATGTGTCTCTCCATAATTGGTATTTGTCGAAAACATGTGATATCCCTTTAAACTGTGTGTAGTCTGGAGGCCGTTTTATTGAGTCAGCAAGAAACAAAATGCTCAACTTCTGGCCTCCATAGCTTGCTAAAGCAGGAGTCCAGTAGTGTGGCTGCCTTGCTGCCTTGAGACTATGCTGGTGGTTGCTCTCTGGGCCCCCATCCACTAGCCCATGCACTTCTCTTCTGGGGGTACATGGTGCCTGCCGCAGCAGCTATTCTCTTCCACTTCCAGAGCATATCAACTAGTCTCACCCTGGAGGCCGTGAGCCCCCAGCAGTGTGTTCTGCTGAGGTTAAGCAGGTGAACCAAAGACAATCCAGACCACAAACTGCTGGTGAACTGGTAGCTTCCATCTTGCCAATACTCTAACCCTTCTGTGTAGCCTGAAGTTTTTTTTCCTTGACAAAACTTTTCAGCCACCTTTATCTGTGAAAGAATGACTTGTAACAAAAACAACTTCTACACTGTTTATTAAGGGTATTTGTTAACACTGGGATGTGAGTCCCAACAGGTCATTCTGCGCTCACCCTGGAGCAAGATGATGGATGGTTCTGCTGTCTGAGCTGGGAAGCCTCAACAGGGCATAAAGGGTTAAATGAAATCTAAAGCCACAAAGATGCAGCAACTGGAAAATTATACAAACAGCAGCAGAAAGAATCTGATGTCTTGAGCCCTGTCATCTTTAATCCATAGAAAAATGAGAAATTTATGTTCAAAGCCCTGTTTTTAAACCAAAAGTTCGATAGCTATTATAATGCCAGTCTGTCAGTCCAAAAAAAAAATTTAAAAAAAAAGGCACTCTAGTGAGGTCAGAAATTGATGGGATCAATCGTGATCTTTTGTGATGAAGTATACTTCCGATTTCCTCTTTTTAATTTTTATTTTTTTCTACATTTGCTTGAGAGGAAGGGAATCAGCTGATAAGATTTCAGGAATGCCTTCTAAGTTTGATTTCTTCTGGTAATGTACATGGACAAAATCCACTTCATCTCCCTATGTAATCACCCTAGTTGCCCAAACTTCCAGTTAGAAGACTGTGTTTCATCCTCAGTGTTCATGTCTTCTGTAGAAGCCCTCTCTTCTGCAAGTCTTTGAAAATGTTTGAAAAGTGGTTTCATCATCCAGAATTATATATTTAATTATCTAAACTTTGTGGAAAATAGCAGTTTTTCACAACAGGAAATGATGTGATTGTTGATACCTCAATAAAACAATCCGTCAGACCAAGGCTGGTGTGAGTGGTGAGCAGTGTTGCCACAGAGCTCTAGCCAAGGACAGAAGGGCAGACAGATTAAAAGATGTAGCAAATAAGGTGACTTGACCAAGATCATTTTAAATGTGCACTGAATGTTTTCTGGTATTGAGTGTATAAAAGGCTAATAAGGTTTATTTTGACTACAAAAGAGTTTATAGATTTGAATGTAAGGTGCCTCATGTAAATATCCTTCCTAGTTATAGTTCCATAAGCCCTATTTGAAAGAATCCACAAATGGCTAGCTACTCATTGGTTATCTATCTTTCTCACCTTCTCAATTATTTTTACTGAAAATTATTATTTCCAAAAGAAAATAATTATGTGCCTTTTGGGAGATATGGTTGTTCTAGAGGTATATAGTTTGTAATCATACTCATTGGTAATAACCTTCTTTTGAAACTGAGTGAAAAGTGATTGGTCTGTTTGCAGAGATTATGATTTTAGAAATATAATAGCTTCAATGTTCTGTGCTGAATATCTACTCTATCTCCCGTGTTTAAACATTCTAGAACCGTTTGTGGAATTCTTTGACAAATTTTAGCCTCAAAGGATAGTTTCAAGAAGTATCTATATGTACACTCATGATTGATGTTCTAGAGCATTACGTCTAAATATTTATGACTTTTCATTCACTGAGGTAGACAGAATGGATCCATGGCACCAAATAAAAGCACAGATAATATATCTTTTTAAATATTTATTTTGGAGAGAAACTTTGAGGACACATTGCAGTTCATATCATGCAACTAATATTCGTATTCCCCAGTTCAACATGGGATTATTACTAAGCTGAAAAGAGCATTTATTTGACCCTTACATTCCATTGTATGCCTTTCCCCCCACTTTCTGAAGTTCTGTGCATAGTTAGGACTTCAGATTGATAACCCTGCTGTTTGAGATGTTCCATTTATCCATATTCATCACAGTTCTGATATAAAAAGACTTTTAGATGTCTCCACTAAGAGTCAACATGGGAGTTGTGGGATGACAGGGACCCCTTAAAGAGTGGATTAGCTAGACTAACTGTTCTCTGCATCCAGCACTTACTCCCCACCCCGACTCTGCCTTCTTTCCTAGTACTGGGGATTGAATGCAGGGGTGCTCCACCACTGAGCTACACCCTCAGCCCTTTATGTTTTTAAATTTGAGACAGAGTCTCATTGAATTGTCTAGGCCAGCTTCAAACTCGCTATCCTCTTGCTGCAGTCTACTGGGTTACTTGCCACCATATCTGGCTCATCCAATTTCCTAAAATAGGAAGCAAAATCCTCCTCTGGAGTCACCAAGCTAGAAGATGACCCTCAGTCACATGCAGTCTGTGAAAAGGAAAAAGTCAGTATGTCTCCAATAGATCATCACAATGAGGGCTCCCAGACTTACTTTAGTGATTTGTGTGTGTGTGTGTGTGTGTGTGTGTGTGTGCGCGCGCGCGTGCGTGCTGGGAATTGAACCCAGGGGCACTTTTACCACTGAGATACATTCCCCAGCCTTTTTTATTTTTAATTTTGAGACAGATCTCACTAAGTTGCTTAGGGCCTTGGTAGGTTACTGAGACTGGCCTCAAACTTGGATCCTCTTGCTTCAGCCTCCTAAGCCTCTGCGATTACAGGCATACACCATCACATCCAGTGAAGTTGTATTTTTAAAGAAGCTCAGCACCTCAATTAGGAATAACCTACCCTAACAATTGTTATAAAAACTAATTGAGCAGCCAGGTGCAGTGCCACATGCCTGTAATCCCAGCTATTCAGGAGGATGAGGCAGGAGTATTGCAAGTTTGAGGCCTCCCACATAATCCCTTCCAATTGACTAATAAATAAAAGATAGGGTTAAAATTCCAAGCCTATTTTTCAGTTTGATATGGTGTTTATTAAGTGATACTGCAGTTCCTCTTTTTCCCTTTTGCTTTCAAAGACTTTGAGAATTGTTTTTGTGCATAAGGTCAGTTCAGCATAGAATTTCTGAATGTAAGATTGATATGGTTTCTAAAAGAAGCTAGTGAAAGATAAAATTAGATATTCTGTGTGCTTCTAAGGAGAGGCTGTGTTTGAATTCTATAACAAGCTCACAGTTCTCAATCTTTTCTGTTGAAGCCCTTGCATATTTGCATCATTTAATCCTGCCCTAGATCTTTTGTGGACACTTTACCTGTTACCTTTTTTCAGATTTTATTTATTTTTATTTTTTTGTTTAGATACCTTTGAGCCAGAGGAAATAATAGTATTTCTGTCACTTCTTTCAGTGTTTCAAAATCATGTTTGTTTATTTATTTATGTCATCCATTTATTTCCTGTTGTTAGTGTTCCATTTTTACCTTAAACACACACACACACACACAAACACATGCATGCACGGACGCATGCACAAACTTTATTTCTTTGTTATTCAACATGATAATAGATCCTAATCTAAAGAAAAGACTATTTTACTTATCTTAAAGGACAGGAAGGCTAGATATTGAGTGGCTTGTGTGTGGTGGGAGTGGAGAACAAACTGTGGAACTGTCAGGACTGAAGAGAGGCAAGACAGTTGCCTTCACAGCCCGATTTGGAAGCTGCTTGCTGCTGCCACTGGATGCCACAATATGGGGCGTATTGTAAATATCTTCTTCCAGTTGGTAAGTTGGCATGAATTTTCCATGAAACACTCTCCCATTTGCATTATAATTATCTATTTTTCCTTAACTTTATGTTTTCCTTTAAAATTGTCACCTAAATACATTTCCCTCCTTCAATGTATGGAGTCAAGATAAATTTCTCATTCTCTCTCTACCAGTTTAAAAGATTTAAAAAGCAACGTATCCATGGAATAGGGTTTAATTTCAAACTCAAATGTTTATTTTCCTCTTCTGAGATACTTTCTGAATGGATAAGATTAATCTGATTTTGGATGCAGCAAAATATTTTCTCCTCGCACTGGAGAACTAAGCTTTCATAAATATCTTTCCCTGGTTATTACATTGTGAGGCACCTGGTCTTCGATTGTGGCAATTGCCTGGTGCAGGAGTCCCTCCAAGTTGTGTGAATGGGAGCTTTTAAAGTGCATCTGCTGGGAACTGCTGGCATGTGCTCACAGCATATGCTGTCAGGCAGGTGTTTTGACTACCAAGAGGAGCGGTTCTACCACTTCTGCAGGTGCAGAACAAAGATGGTTAAGATTTTAGAAAATGGAAGATACTATTTCTATTCACATTTTATTCATGGTTTTGTCAGAATTCTCAACATGGAACATCTTTGTTTTGTAAGCAGTACAACAAAATAAATATTCAAAACAAAAACCTGCCTAGTTAGTATTTCTGCCCCTTATATCCATGGCCTGACAAACAGTAAGCATCCTCACTAGGGGATTTGAGGGATGCTTCAGAACCTTGCTGTTTCTGAAGTAGCTCCCCCTTGAGTAGCTGTGCAGCACTTTCCTCCTAGTTAGCTTTCCCTGTCATGGAGGCTAGTACTTCCATGTGGAGACTGGAAGGACACCAGGGGTGTAGGGTGGGGTGGGAGGCATTGTTAGCCTCCCTTTGACACTTTAGCATGTATTTTGCAACTTGGAAAGTCACTGAGAGACAGGCCCTAAGGTGTGGATATCAGAATGGGGAGGAGATAAGTAGTAGTAAGATTTGGGATATCATGGGGCAGTTGTTTAGTCCTGGCTTAGAAGAACCTGAAAGCCAAGCAGGCACAAAAGCTCTAAATGGTCTCTAGGCATGTGGTAGGGAAAGAGATAGTGGGAGCCTAAGGCAGATTTGTGTGCTTTACAGCTTTTGCCAGTGGTGGCTCTGTAAGTGCTTCATGGTCCAGTGGGGTGTCCCTGTTGCATTGTTGGTAGAACTTGCCACATAACAGAGAGGTGCTTCAAGGGAAGCAGGATTTTGGTGAGAGGCATCATCATTTCATGTTCCAAGTTCCCCTAGAATCAAAACTTAGCAAAATGTGTGTTTTGTTCTTTTTGTTTTGGTACTGGGAATTGAACCTAGGTGTGCTTAACCACTGAGAAACATCTCCAGCCCTTTTCACTTTTCATTTCAAGACAAGGTCTTACTAAGTTGCTTAGGGCCTTGCTAAATTGAGACTGACTTGTGATCCTCCTGCCTCAGCCTCGTGAGTCACTGGCATTACAGGTGTACGCCATCATGCCTGGCTCTGTGTGTTTTGTTTGGTTTCATTTTATAAAAAGGCATACAATGAGAGTACACAGTCTTGTTAAGATAATGTGCATACAAACCATCAATCATAAAATTTCAAAGAAAATTAGTTTCCCCTTTATTTGTGTGTGTGTGCATGCACACACTAATCTGCATTCACCTGAGGGCTTAGCCTTTTATTTTATGAAGTTTCAGTCTGTGATTTGTTTTGATGGTTAAGCTCTAAAACAACACTAATTTCCCCCAAATCTACAAATATAGCGGTGCTAAGTTATATCAGATAACACAATACAGAGAGTGCTGATAGGAATTAATACTTAGTAATAAGACAAGAATTCCTGCTAAATTATACATGTGTATCACTGCCTGATTAGAAACCCCACTTTTTTTTCTAATCCAGCACAAAATCAAACTGTGATTCTACAACCAGTCTTTTTAATGGGTAAAAATGACCCAACACCTTTGTTTTGTATGGGGAACTTCTTTTCTTAACACTAACTTCAAAAGCTTAACAAAAGGATCTTTCAGAATAACTCAGCATGTGCTCCTTTTTAACTTGTAAGAAGACTTGTCCCTCTAAACTAGAATCCCCAACCGACATCTTTCAGAAACTGGGTGTTCTATTTAATCAAAGCAGTTTATGTTTGTCTGTTTAGGTCTGTGCTAGTGTTTTCCACATCTGCCATCCTTGAGGGGTGATTCCATCTGCACATGATGGAAATCACCCTGCAAGGAAGTGTTACTAGCAGTACGGTTTCACTTTTGGTAACCAGGTATTTATGTGTATATATTTAGATTTGCATCATTTTAACATTCTCTCTGCTACTCTGCACTTCAGGTTCTTACGCTATTTTAAAAATAATTGGGTTTTGGCAAACACCAACTGAAATGTATATGGTGACTGCTTTCCTGGGCAAGTGTGATTTGTTTTATGGCCATTCAAGTTATAAAATTGTTCTTGCATTGTAGGTAAACAAAATCTTGCTGTTTTTAAAGGTCATTGTAACTTGAGGTTCAAATTTCTGACGCAATTTTATTAGTATTCACTTCTGAAGCTAATAAGATACCAGTTTTCTATGTTACTCTCATTGTAACATCAATAAAGTGACTTTCAATAAAAGATTTATGTTATTTTGATGCATGATTCCCTTTAATCTCTTTTCTCCCAGCCAGATGCTCTTTCAGGTTAATCAAGATATTGTTACAGGGTGTTTTTGTTTTTGTTTTTCCTGTTCTACACAGTCCTAGAAGAGGTCATTACTTGATAAGAAATAGAACAATCCTTTAGTAAAGCCTGGGTGCTCAGATATGCTGAGCATTTTCCTCTACTTCCCAACTGCCTTGCTTCTTAAACACTTTCCCTCACCCTAATGGGGATTCATGTCTTGTACCTTATCCTACAGCCCAGGCAGTGGTGCTCACTTGTGCTGCATTCTAAAGCAGTCTTGGATGGGTTCAGTTTAGGTTCACGAGTTCATTGCCTACAAATGGTTCGGCTCTGGACTTTTCATCTCTTCCCACACATCCATTTTAGTTACCAGTCACTACACTGGCATTTGCAATTTCCTTGCCTTGAGCTCCTAGTCTGCATAGAAAAAAGTAGTCAAGTTCTGTGTTACAGTGTGAGAAAAATGGAAGGAAGTTGTTGATGGAGGGCTTGTATATTTATTATGAGATTTTAAAAATTATGGTGATCACAAAGAACTCCATTACTTATATTTGAAGCATATAATAATTCATTTATATGAGCACTGAAACAATGATGCACTCAGGTGAGGCAAAGCAAAGCCTAATCCAGAGACAGCAGAAGTTTTAGCTCACATGCCCCCTCAGGGGCTGATGGTACCACCTGGAATATCATGCTAGAGTCTCAACTCCAACTTGGAGTCTCAACTCCATCAAGGAGAAGGAAAATTTTTAACTGCAGACACAGACTGAAGAGGAAGCGCCATGCCATGCTTTTGGAAACAAACTGTACGAGCAAAAATAGAGGAGGTAAGACTTTTTTGAAGTATCAATAATTAAAATTGAATTAATTGATATAGAAGCATGGTTTATAATTATTTAGCACTTATCCAAAAGCAAATTCAGAACCATGATAGATGTAGCACATCTTGGGATTCATAAAAGCAACAAGGTGGTTCAAATAAGGGCTGTGACCTTGGGTTAGCAAGGATGCTTTTTCCTAAATGCAAATGATCACCCCAAAATTTATCTTCCCTTAAACTATGTTCTCAAGATCCTGGTGAGTTTTAGCCGAACACTGGAACTCTTTAAGGACCATCCCTGTCTCTTTGTCCTCTGGACACCCTTTGGCCCATTTTTGGGCAGCCCAGGCTCAAGAGAAGCTTTGTGGCCACACATAATATATCTGGGATGAAACCTGGACTTACTATGTAAGATACAGCAGGACCATCACACCCTAACATGTAATCGAGGCATAACTACTTCACATATAAATTGCCTCAAATGCTTAGGCCTCCCCGAAGCTCTTCCCCAAGGTGCATCATCATTTTCCCACATTCCACATGTTGTGCAGGTCCTCAGTCCTTTAGGTGAGAGGGTTAGACCAATTTAGCTCCAAGTTCTTGGTTTCTGGGTTTCCAGCCTGCTCTGCATTTATCATTTTAGAGAACAGTTGTTAAGGAGAGCCGAATTTGAGGATTTTTGCCTTAGCCAATTAATGGTGTATTGTTTTTTCCTAAAAACCTTTGACTAGAACTAATTCTAAGAATTTAACTAGATTTTTTCTTTACTAATCCAAGGAACCTAATATTGAAGTTCTGAGCTTATATACTTGGGTCTCAAAAGAGTAGGACATTCAAAAGGAAGCAAAATAAAGGGTCCCAACATATAAGTCTATAGGTGATGATTAAATAGATATTTAGTCTTGATTTAAAAGCTTTATTTTTAACCTCCCACCAGGTGCTTGACTAGATTAGTATGGCTAAAATGCTAAAAAAATTAGAATGTCAGCATTAATAGTCTTCATATTAATATTTTATTTTTACTTTGAAAAATATTGCCAACAGACTACAGCATAGAAAGCAGACAACACTTAAAGTCAAGTGGTAACAACTGCTTATTTCAATGCTATGTTTATGTAAAGAGAAGTGTGAAAATATTAGCTCGATTTTTGAGGGTCTAGGTCATTACCTTCTAATTTCTGTAATTGCTTTAGGTATCTTTTGCCTATTTAAATATCTTGTGAATAAACTGAGAATCATTTACTCAAGTCTTTATTGAGACTTGAGGATCATGTCTGATTAGAACCTTGGCAAAACTATTAAAAAAGATTTTTCAAATTGGGGCTGTAGATACTAAACCAAAATAATCTTTGTTTTCAGTTTATGGTTATTTACTCTCCCTTTACAAGGATATAATTTAGTTACATACTAATATGAACTACGCATATGTACTAGTGGGGGACAATAGGTTTGCTATGTAGTGAGTGTTTTAAAATAAATATTATCTAAGCTCCTCCCCCATATATAATATATATTATATGTATATATTATATATATTATATAATATAAGTATATATAATATATATATAAATTAGGGTTGAAAAGTATTTATGAAATATATATCTTAGCATTTAGAAAACACATTAGTGAAATGAGGCTAAAGAGACTTAAGAAAACTTTTATTTTCATTAGTTGATAACTAATTGTTCATTTGAATGGTAATGCTCACATTGTGCCCTCAAGTAAGATACACTGCCAGCAAGGAGGAACTATAATAGCATCATTTTTTTTTTAATCTGTTAAGCTTTCTTGCAAAAAAAAAACAAAAACAAAAAACAAACCAAAACCCCCTCCCCCCAAAAAAAACCAAAGGCAAATCAGGACAATTTTAAATTTAAGAATCAGAAATGCTGTTTCTGCTTGTTATACCAACACACCTTTTCATGTTCAGAACTACCAAGATGTAAGTGCTATCTCCTTTTCAAAGACGGGAAACTAAGACCCTAGGGGTTATCTAAAATAATCAAACCACACAGTAAAAGGTGCAGCCAGCATTAGAATCCAGATCTTACTGAAAGCGCATGGTTTAAAAATATTATTGTTTAAATTGATATTGATATATATATATTCAATACCTGTTTATTAGAGACTATTTGGGAAAGTAGGAGGAAGGAAGAAAACAAACCCATGATCCTGATGCCAGATTAACACTTTGGGACACTCATTTAAGTCTTTTTGCTGTGTGTTTTTAAAAGCATAAACACATGACATAACTAAATTGGATGCATCAATATTTTTAAAATCAATACATCTTTGACTTTAAAATTGAAGCATATATCGTATACAAAATTTGGAAAACACTGAAATGCATAAAGAAAATTAGTCATGAAGCATCCCATTAGCCAAAAATAACTATAGTTAATATTTTCATATATTCCCTTAGTCTTTTTCTATGAACTTTCTTTTTACATAGTTAAGCTTATAGCATATAAGATTCTTAAGTATAGTTAACAAAGGTTTGAATGGATGATGACAAAGAGGGACTTGGTGACAGTATTTGCCACTCAAATTATCCATACATTTTAAAAAGGCAGAAAATAATCACTCAATGTTCCCTGTCCATTCACAAGGCCATGAAAATATGTGTAAGTCTAAACCCTGTGCTGCTAACTTTCTAGGAAGGTAAACTCTAACATGGATTACTGTTTTTTTTTTTTTTTTGCATTCAAGTGGGTGTATATCATTTACCGAAGAATGTTCCACACAAAACTTTCAACCACATTGAAAGATAACAATTGTAGCCTGATTAAGTGTTTCATATCTCATAATGAAACGTAAATAATGTGCCTTAAACATTTTGTATACTCAAATTTATAATAAAAGAGGCTTAGTAGGAAAATAAGATATGACTGATATTAGCTCAAGGAAGTTCTAGGTGGTATAACACACTTGATCTTACTAAGTTCCAAAGAATTTATTATCAAAACTAAAACCCAAACTTCAGTTGTGTGTAATGTAATAGACCTTTACAAGAGCTGTCAGGGGAAGTAGCCATGTAAGCTACACACGGTACTGAAGGCAAAGAGTAAGCAAATGCAAACTCCAGGTGGAATGTTGATTGACTTCCAGCAGCTTCCTCTCAAATGGTCATGACACACTGAATGAACTAAAAGAGAGAAGAGCCAGTGTTATGCTACAGACCACAAAACACTTAGTTCGCTATAGCTGATTTTTTTCAACAGTTTACATTTTAGTTCTCCAACTTGGAATTAAGGATTAACACACACACATACACACAACCTCTAATATATGAGTACATCATGGATGGAAAGGTTCATTTTTTTAGGGAAATGCTCTACTATAAAACCCAATGGAAAGCTGGGTGTGGTGGCGCATGCCTGTAATCCCAGTGGTTTGGGAGGCTAAGACAGGAGGATTGTGAGTTCAAAGCCAGCCTCAGGAACAGTGGGGCACTAAGCAACTCAGTGAGACCCTGTCTCTAAATAAAATACAATAGGGGTGGGGATGTGGCTCAGTGGTTGAATGCCCCAAGTTCAATCACTGGTACCAAGGAAAAACAAATGGGAGCCAGGTATGGTGGTAAACAACTGTAGTCCCAGAGACTCAGGAGGCTGAGGCAGTTTCAAAGCCAGTCTCAGCAACTTAGGCCCATTCTCAAAAAAGTGAAAGACTGAGGATGTAGCTCAGTGACAAAGCATCCTTAGGTTCAATTTCTAGTATAAAGGAAAAAGAAAAAGAAATACCCAGTGGGGTTCTTACTTCTTACTGGTATAAGACATTACTTCAATTGATAAAGGATTATTTAAATCCTGGATAATATTGAAGATTCTACAAAAGGTCACAGTCAAAGGTACCTGCTCACAAATACAAATAACTGGAATTTATACTGTCATATCATGTTCCAAATTGCACAGTTTGACCCCCTTTAATGGAGCATTTTTAAACAATGTATTCCTTTAAAATCTGCTTATTAAAATAAACCTAGATGCAAATAAAACCTGAGTTTAGAAGCACAAGCATTTGATGTGAAATGTTGGGATCCCCCACTAAACACACAGAAATAACTCTGCCCCTTCTATCAACTTTTTCTTTGACTCTCCAACACTGATAAGGCCCTGTGTGCTGCTAGTCCATGCAGCTGTTCCACAAGGCCAAGCTGATTATTCCTATTTTAACAGAAAAAGAAGCTAATGATCAGGACATTTACAAATGTCTTAAATGGCTCCATTTGAGGCCAAAGCCCATGCTTTTTTCATTCCCCAGTGCCCTTGCTCTCTAATGCAGTGACAGGACTGTCAACTGAGAAGCTAAGCTAAGGCACACTAAAGAGAAAACACCCTTAAATAGAAGAAAGAAGCATTTTATACTTTCACATATACTATGCCTTTCCAAAGTGCACTGACAACCACAGTAGCTGTTAGAAATATTTTAGAATATTCAGTGATTACAGTGATTTCAATTCTCAAAGCGATTTTGTTTTTTAATCAATGGCTAAGCAAAAACATGAAATAACTAAGCATCTCCTTACTTTTGTTACACACATCCAGTGAATGATATCAGAGAGGGCAGTTGGTTATTTCACACTGGCCCCATCCTCTCTTGTTTAGTGTGGCTTTTCAGTAAAAACTTCCTTTAAATTGTTATTTAAGCTGGCACCTGCTCTTTGTTCTCAATTAAGAACATAGTTGTGCAAAGTGCAGGTTTGAGCTATTAAAGCTACTTCTCAGTCACTGAGATGGTTTGTTTGTAGAAGGGAATATCAGACACAATACCTGCAGCATGTGTTTTGAGGATATTTCTGACTGAAATCTTAAAACAGCCCAGTGAAAGAGGTACTACTATAATGACATCCTTCTCTTTATTCAAAAAGTTTCAAAGCAATTAAGAAACCATATAAGTGACACGATGCAGCTAATCAATGCAACAGGCTAGACTTGAACCCACATCTTTAAATACAAATCAGAGGTCCAACCTATAGAAAAAAACTAATAGTGAATGAAATTAATATATTTTAGGGCTGAGGTTGTAGCTCAGTGGTACAGCACTTGCCTTGCACACATGAGGTGCTGGGTTCGATCCTCAGCACCACATAAAAAATAAACAAAATATGTTTTAGATGGTAACTCCTTCTGATCACTTAATCTCTGATTTCTCTGGCATCTTTAAGATGTTCTTAACATCTAAATTCAAAAGGGATGCCCATTTTTTTGTGCACTGTATCCATCTACATAGCTCTTAATTTACTTAGACTTACATCATCATATGAGAAATTCACCATGCCTTGCTGACCAGTGTCCCGTCTTCGAAAGCTATCTGTAAAATAACACAATAAAATTTATAGTTTTTTTAAACAGCTTTTCTAAAATCACCATCATTGATTATTTTAACACTAGGATGGAATTATAGTAACATATAAATTGTACAAACTGTCAACAAGGCCAAAGCAAAGATTTACTATGCAGCAA
Source organism: Marmota marmota marmota (assembly GCF_001458135.2). Classification (NCBI taxonomy): domain Eukaryota; kingdom Metazoa; phylum Chordata; class Mammalia; order Rodentia; family Sciuridae; genus Marmota; species Marmota marmota. The sequence continues at coordinate 5,001,565 of NW_026000137.1, read as the reverse complement.
AGTGATATCATAGGCAGAAGTTAACAGCTGTCCTTTTTTTTTTTTTTATGGAACTTGTAGGAAATACCTCAAAGTGAGTTTTAAAAAGCTGTGCAACTTCCAAGATCTTTACTTAATTGTGATGAAAGCATAAAATTTCAAACTTAATAAAACAGATATTGTTGAATTAAAGAAATAGATAAGAGTTCTTTTATATATATATAAATTTTTTTTTAGTGGTCAATGGACCTTTATTTTATTGATATGTGGTGCTGAGAATTGAACCCAGTGCCTCATACATGCTAGGTAAGTGCTCTGCCACTGAGCCACAATCCCAGCCCTAGAGTTCTTAATATGATAAATGGGCTATGATAAAATATCCCACCCATTTCAGCCCACTTACAAAACAAAGAATTTATTTCAATTTTCAAAAATTTCACATTCTAAAGAGAAATCACTCATAATCCCACTCCAATAAAAATTCTCAGGTTAGGGCTGGGATGTAGCTCAGTTGTACAGCACTCATCTGGCATGTACATGGTCCTGGGTTTGATACCCAGAATCACAAGAACAAAAAAGAAAAGAAGTAAAGCACAAATTAGCTCATTATGTTTTGGACTATTTTAGTAAAACTTATTTAAGATTATTTTAATGGCAGATTACCCACTAACCAAAAAAAATTCTGTAAAACAAAATTATCATACTATGTATATGTAACAGCAATGTCACAAATTGACTAAAGCAACTACTGAAGCATAGAAAAAACTGGGGAGAATAAAAGTTCAGAAGCACTGAGAAATAAAATATCAACTGAATCCTTGTGGCTCTTGATGACCACAAACCTCACAGAACACACCTGTGAGTGCTCTCAGCTTGACACAGCAGGCAATATAGTCATCGAAGGTGATCTTTCCACTGGTGCTGTATCGTTTTGCAATTGAATTCACAGTTTGGGGATTCAACCTAAATCCTGAAAGGCAGAAAAGTCATCCATTAAAAGTTTGAAAAAGAAAAACCACTGAAAAATAATCGAGCACAATTTTTAAGACTGTGGACTTTATTTATGAACACACACAATTTCTAAGAAAATAAAAACGATCTTCAAATAGCACTTACTATTAGAGAAAAAACAAAAAAAACCCACTCTACCTACCAGTGAACAGAGAGTTCCAGTTAGTCATACACACCCATGGTTGTCAGCGCCTTCTGCAATTCTTGAGGATCCACAGTTCCACTCCGATCACTGTCAAAACTGATGAAGTGTTGTCTCCAGCCATTCAGTACAGACCAGAGTTCTTTAAACTCATTGAACCCCATTGTGCCAGACCTGTCTCTCTGAACTGTAATCAAGGATCAGAGCTTCTTTATTTTGTAACATTTTCTAATGATTAAATGAAAAAAGGGGGGGGGTAGAGGGAATTCAATGTTCTTTCTGCTAAAATATTTTAAAGTTATTGTACATTTTTCTTGGTATGATAAAATAGAAAGGTTGATGATAGCACACAAAGATTCAATAAAAAGGACCTATGGAGAAAAAGCTCTTAGTACCTATTTTTACTATGGGAAAACTAAATGGTTTAAGTAAAAGGTAGTCTTGGTTCTGGAATTGTGTGCACTTCCTAGGCAGCCCAGGCTATGTTGTCTACCCTTCTGTCCTGGAGTCCTCTCTTGTCAAGTTCTCCCAGACCTAAGGATCTCACCCCTGGAAGTTGGACTGGAATGGACATCACTTCATTTAAATAAGTCCAACACCTGGGGTGTGTATGATCCCCTCATTGAAGGTTGGGTGTGGATCCTGCAGAGCCGTCAACACTAAAGGGAAAAAGCTTTTTGGTCCTTGTCTCCACACTTATTCTACTTTGATGCCTCCTTGGATTCTTAAACAACTGACATTCTGTTTACTAAATTTCCTTCCCATTTTTACACCAAACCATATCCTAAAAGCCAATTATTTCACCAAGCTTTTCAGGGATTGTCACTTGGTGTTTTAATTCTGTGATAAATTCCTTCAGGAAGGAAATTTCTTGTCAAGAAACAATACTCTAGACAACCATCGAGGTAAAGGATACATCCAGCATTGAAACCATAAGCCGACAGGTCTCCAGGTTAAAAGCTGTTAAATCAAGAAAAGTACAGACATATAAACACAATTTCAAAAGTTCACATTACATTAGCTATCTTCAGATTAACTAGTGATGTGATTATTTGCTTTTTTTATGCTACTCAGTTTATGTGGAACTAAACTATATTCTAAGTAGATTTTTCCAGATAAAAGGATTTCTTCTTCTAGAATACAAATTTGATTTTAACAATCTTAAAACAAATATTTTTTAAAAGTACTATATAGTACAGTTAAACTTTTTTGCCTTTAAAACTATAATATAGTGAGTCCAATTAGCCATACGGGACCAAAATTATTATATCCACCATAGTTGTGTGGGAAGGCAGAATGGCTTTGTTCATAAGTTACCATATGTAATTTGCTCATAAATTACCATAAATAGCCCGTTTTACTATTTTTATGCTTAATCATTTGTTTTTCTTTCTTTTTTATTTAATGTTAGACACTGAGCAGTAACCTCTTACCTAAAATAATCTATGACCTCTTTTCATATATAGTAAGTTTATAAATGAAACCAAGTAAATGTACTTGTTAAAACTGTTTTGAGTAAGAGTACTCTGCAGTAAGAGCCACTGACCCCTGCAGTGGTGGCCACCATTCAGAAGGGTTTTTAGTTCTCCTACTGTTTATGAGCAATCTGAGGACATGTAATAGCGTGCTTATGCAGCCAAACCAGAATATGCTCAATGATTGTGGCCAACTGGTAATCTAAGAATTATGAAGTTAAAAATAGAGAATCCCTTGCGGCTTACACTGCATTCATGGAAATCAATTACTTTTGAGGAAATTTTGTGCAGGTACAAAGAAGCTGTATATCTAGAAGGCATAAGTAACAAGTGTCAAGTGGGAAAAGCTAGTATAAATTCTGCAAGTTTAAGATGCACACAGAACTAACCTTTTCCATAGCTTTTGCTAGTTTCTTTTATTTCCTCTACCCAAACGGAAATTAGAACACAATTGGACTAACTTATTATTACCATCTCCAAGCAGTATAAATGATAGTTTTCTGTATTTAATGAATTATTGTATTTGGCATATTCTCTCCCAGAAATAAAAGACTAGCAACTATTTCTATCTTGGTATTCAATATTCATTTGATTGACATACAATTTTCTTAAGAAGAAAGAATATGTCAACACTTTCTACATTTTTTGGAAGGATCTTATGGATTCTTCATTCTGACTTTTAAATTGTGTAGAGGTATAAAGTCCCTTGAGTCTAGAGCAGTGATTCTCAGCTCTGGTGCCTATAAGAATCACCTGGAAAATTTAAACAATCCTGAACATGGGCTGCATCACTGAGTTCCAGTGTGTTTTAGAGCTTCTCAGAGGATTCCAGTTGGCAGTCAAGGTTGAGACCATACTCTACTCAAGTGTGATTCCTGGACCAGCATATTAATAACACTTGGGATCTTGTTGGAATTGCAGAATCTCTATGTACATATATGATGCATTAATAAAAACCAAAAGTGGTGGGAAAAAAGGAATTGTAGAATCTCAACCCTTACCTAATAAAATACAATCAATAAAATCAGACTCTGAATTTAAACAAGATCCTCAGTGAGATATATTCACATTAAAGCAGCTGGCCCAACCTAGACCAATAGCGCATGGAAACTTGTTAAAGGTGACAACCTGGACCCATATCACATGGAAACTTGTTGGGGTGATGTTCTTACATCTTACCCTAGACCTCCTGAAAAAACATCTAGGGTGGGGCCCAGCAATCTGATTTTCTGTGATCTTTCCAGAAGATGCTGCTGCTGCTAAAGTCTAAAAACCACTGCCCTAGATGGCTTGACAACCACAGGACAGAGGTCACCATGTCTGGCTTACATCGAGATTTCCAAGGGGCTATGAGACAGCTTCTCTGCTTTCCAGTTCCATGAATGGTACCACCATCTACTCAAAGTTCAGCCAAGACAGACACCTGGGAGTGTCCTCCATTCTCTTTTCTGATATTCAATCACCTTCTACATAGCTTCAGGATCCATTTTCAGTTTCATCGTCACTTCCTGGTTTAGTTAGCATTTCTGTAACCTATATGACTCCATGGAGACTCTAACATGCACCCCTGACTGTTTAACTGAACCACTGTCTCCCGGTTTTGTCTTTACCTTATAACCAGGATGCCATGTGCTTTCCTATATAAGACCCTCTACGTGTGTTCTGCTGTCATGGTAAAGGCCAATTGCCTTACCTGACTTGTAAGTAAGGTCATGCACGGGTGTTCCCAGTTCAGCTAGTCTTATCTTCATCAATTCCCAGACACTAGGCTTAGAGAGATTTTTGATTCCTTCCCTGAATGATGAGCTCTCTGGGTCTTTCATTATGTTCTGTTCTGTCTGCCTAGGGCAGTTTCCCCACCCCACTCACTTATTGGTCAGCTTCATTTCAGCTGTACTGTCACTTCTTCTCAGTTTAGATACTAATTCTGCAGGGAAAACTTTCCTGCCTCTTGACTGAGGTACCATCTTATAACTTCCCTTATCTAGACAAGATGACTCTGGGTATGCCTAGAGCAGTTATAGCCACTTTTAAACTAGTTCAGAAGGGGGCTGTGGGTCCTGATTGGCATATCCCTTCCACCCACCTGTCCACTCACTTGGTTCTGTTCTTTTTGGTTGGAAGCTGGGCTTAAAAGATTGATGTACAATTTCTGTGATAAAAAAACCACCTCACAAGTAGGGTGATTTATTACAGGCTAGCGGAAGACATTAAAGAAATCAACTAAATCAGAAGGTCCTCATGTTTCACAAAAGGTCCTCTATAATGCACTGATTTAAGGCCATCATTACATGGGGTTTTCTCAAATAAAATTCTTAAAAGGACAGCTAAGGATATATAATCTGCTTTGTTAGAGTTTAAAACCTGCTGCACTTCTTCTATTACAAGTGTATAGAATAATAGTTTATGAATGACACTACCTCATATTGTTAAACCCTGCTTTTATAGGATAAGGTCTACCCATGGAGCCAAGTGATCCTAGGGTTTTGTGACCACTGTTTCTTGCAATCTTGGCTGAAGAATTTCAAGTGAGTCATATATAGTAGCAGGTAGGAGTTTATCAGAAAGAAAGGAAAGGGGGTAAAGGAACACTATCATGGTAAAGAGTGGATTCTCTCAAAGAAGAGAGGGATATCCTGCTTTTCCAGTCCTCCAGTTTTATTGAGTCCTAGGGAAGTTTCCAGAGAGTCCTGCCCTGATCTACCTTTAGATTTCTGACCGACAGCAAAATTGCCTCAGACTTCCATGTCTCCACTACACATAATGTTATCCCATAGATGAGGAATTTTACTATCATAATGACAGGCTAAATATCCAAAGGCAACTCTGGGTCATCTTGGTCCTTGCTGACTGGTTCTAATTGGAACCTGTTCTTATAGATTTTATGGTTGGGGCTTTGCTTCTAATTGTCCTGTCTTCCTGAGTCCTGGAATCTGGTCTGCATAAAGGTCACTAAAGGTCCCCCTTCAGGGTTACCTGTTCTTTCTTATTGGCAGGGAGGCACCTTTGGGCTTCCATTTCTCCTGAAGATAACAGGTTATTTACTGAGGAATGTGACATATTCTACTGACTTAAACCAAGAGGAGGCCAGAGTGGCCACAGATAAATAACTTTTTAAAAGAAGAGGGTCAGCACAGTAGGCCCAGTGTATATAATTGTCCCCTTAAACCACTGTTGCCACAGCTCATGTCTGTCTGCTGTCACTGCTATGAGACCTGCCTTGTTCACCAGCTTTACTACTTGAAGTTAACAATTAACCTTTTAAATGTATTGCCTACAACAGTAAAAAAAAGGAAAAAACAGGCAAACAAAAACAATTAATCTAGAAAGTGCTTCTTTTGTTTAGGACCAGATTAAATGACAGAAATTTAAAAAGTTCTTTTGTATTAATCTCCCACCTAGGAAATAGTAGGTCATATAAAAGAAGAAACACTAACAATAAAAACATAAGTAGTTCAAAGAGAACCATCTAGTAAATATGTCATGTCAAAGAGTCAAAAATGCCACTATAAATCCTCAGGTGTGAATTCTGGTTTGAGTATTTTTAATTCATAGCTTACCCTTACTGAAATCAAGCCCCTTATGATACTAAAAACAATGAAACCAAGGCTTCATTTTGATGTTCTGTCTCAATTACCAACTGGAAAAAAAGTTGGCAGGTAATGGACTTGAACTAAGACACTATAATCTATCCTAGAAATTGGTCATGGTCAAGACTGGATTTGAAAATTAAGTACACAGTACGTATGCAGGATGATGAGAAGCCTGGTCAGGATGCAGCATCTCTGCAGTATTTCTCCATCTACTACTTGTAGCAGAGACCTCAGAAGGCAGGAAATGGAGGGAAAAACAAAATTACAGGGCAGCAAAGTCAGTCTTTGAGGAACTAAGAAGGGAGAGAAGAATGACTAGTTAAGGAGTTCAGAAGTAAAAAGGGTACTTTCCACTTGGCCTGAATACATTTTCTGAAACAAAAGAGGAAAGACCCTGAATACATTTTCTGAAACAAAAGAGGATATCATATAAACGTTCATGTGGCCAACAGCGAGTCCAGGGCTCAGAGATCAGGAATGCAGGACTAGTCACTCAAAACTCTAAGTGCCATCAGGCATAAACAAAGTAAGCTCTTGGCAAATAGTCAGCCATGACTATTAGCTCCTACCATTAATAATACCTGACCCAGCAGATTTCATTTCAGTACCTCAACTTGTCCTCTTGGCCACCCAATTGTCTCACTAGTTTGAATGGTTCCAAACCCACTAACCTGGTAGGTAGAATAGAATGACTTACTTAACTGTTTCCAAATCAACATTTAGAAATAATAGTCGTAAGTTAGCTTTTGCAATTCTAAGCTTGGTTGAATCAGGAAAGCTCAGTTTCCTTAAAGGCTATAATGTCATGTAATAGCTAATGTATAAAGAACAAGAGGACTTTAAGAGAAACTTTGGAACTTGTCAACTTACGTTTATATCCTCCAGCAATGCCCGATTGTGTCAGACATCTCTGCAATTCATCAGCATCTATTTGCCCATCCTTTTATGAAGAACAGGAAGAGGGATCACAGTTGTAATTTGTATTTTCAAGTTATTTGTTTACCCTCAATATTCAATGCAGCAATACTAACAAAGAAAAATGAGTATTATCATGCCCCCCTTCTTTTTTAATAAAAAGAATGTCTTCCAAAAGTGGGCAATCTTTTCCTCATCCTAATTCCAAACATAATTTAATGATGAAAGAGAGCTTGTGTTCGCAACTTTTGTTCTCTCAGTCAGAGCTAGGAAATTGCCCAAAGTAAGCATTTTAAAATAAAATGATTTAAGGAGTTGTTTAAAAATTTTTATTTTCTTTTTAGGGGGAAAGAGCAGGGTACACAGCAGACATCAGTAAATAAAAGGCCTAATTCAAACAGAAAGAGACTCTTTGATCACCTTATGAATTAGTGAATTTTTTTTTGTAAAAGAGCACAATTAGACCTAGAAAATATAAGTTAGGCTCCCGGTTACCTGCTCACTGACTATACTAGGTCAGAACTAGAGATATGTGTAATTTCTAGAGATTTTAAAATAGAATATTTAAATTCTCAAGTTTTGAGTATAATAGGTTACAAATAAGGAGCAAGAGTAATAATTTGATGATGAATATGCTGAATACAGGCCAGGGCTGCTGAAAGCTAAGCAGATAGGGTCACTTACACACTGGAGGCTCCAGCAATCTAAGAATGCTAGTCTTGAGGCGTGCCCTGTCTTGTGGTTTCAAAGATACAGATCAATAAAAGATTAAGCAGATACTCAAGAGGAAAGTCTTGCAGTTTTAGACTCAATTTTCCATTCAAGTTCTCAAAGCTGTATTTCTTAGAGTGTTACTTTAAAAGGTGATCCATAATATGCTATAGCATTTTTTCATATTATGATTTTGCTATTTCTAGCTTTTTACCAAAACAAGATTAAGTTGAATTCATAAGAATAAACAGCTCCTCTGGGTGTGTCTGAGTTATGTAACAGTGTATTTACTATACTCAGTGACCCTGGAAGCTAGGTAAGTGTCTTCCCTTGGGGCAACCCAGCAGCTGTCATACAACTTGGGAATGCAGAGAAGTGGATCTTGGGGAGTTGACCTGAATTCTTTCTCTGGGTCAATAGGCCACAACACCTAATAAGGATGTGGGAGAGCTGACCTAGTAACAGCATTTGCATCAGAGAGAAAGTAAACTGCTCACAGGATTAACTTCCTGATACTGAGAGTAGTAATTTCTTATTTAGAAGCTTATGGGTTTTTACCATACATACCTATTTCCTAAGGATAGGTAAAAATTAACAATCAAATTCACTAGAATCTGGCTACATAATTACTAATACATGTCTTTAAGTTGTACAGACCAAGGTTTATGTACATCAGATCTTGAATTTCTTCTCTTGAAACCCCCCTGGACTCACAACTCAGTTCTAAAGACATTTTCTACCTTACAGATCTTCAAGTATACTTAGAATCCCTACTCTGTTCAATCTTACCCTCATTCAGTCACAAGCTTATTTTCCAACTCAGCTAACTTAATTAAGTACAGATACTATTTTGTCTTAATTTGCTCTGAATATTCAGAATAAAGAACTAAAATAAGAAGCTAGAATCCCCCTACTCAAAGAGGCTGAGGTAGGGATAGAAAGTTTGAGGCCAGCCTGGGCAATTCAGTCAGACCCTGTCCCAAAATAAAAAGGGCTGGAGATATAATTCAGTTCAATTCCCAGTACTACAAACAAACAAACAACTGTCTTTCTTTCTATCTTCCTTTATACAGGCAAAGAGATTCATTTCCAGGGCAAAGTTCATTTTTGTGTCACTATATCAAAAGGTCACACAAATGTGAATCTGACAGTTTTTTAATATTAAAAGGAAAAGCTAACCTGTCCAGCAACGGAAGCGAAGTAACCATACAGTGGATCCTGAGTTTGTCCTGGAAACGCAGGCCCTCCAGGAGCCCCTCCATACTGTGCAAAAGGAAACACAAATGCATCATTCCGCTGAATCAAGTTGTATTCTTTCACCACAGAGAGAGCTTTTGTGCAAAGCCAGGCAACTGTGTGCTTGCCCTTCACATGACTTAGCTCCCCACCACCAGCACACTCTAACCAGCAATCACCCCACCTCTTTTTTCCACTCTCACCCTTTTATAACTTAAGGACTGGTGACTTGGACCCAAACTGGTTTTCATGAAAGTGAGAGCCTGTATATGTGAAGTCACTTTAAAAAGCCCTTTTAAACTGCAGGTTACAGCGATGAATATAACCTAGGCAAGGGCAGAGCTCCAATTGTTTTCCTTGTTTGTATAGCTTTTATGGTGTTTTAAAAGTGTTTTAAGTACTAGGTATGGCTGGAGTTGGTACAATGCTGAGACAGGTGTGGCCTAGGGAAGAGTTTGGGACAGGTTATCTCTCAGGCGGGGCAACGTAGTTTCAGAAGGAGCTCCCTAGACGATGCGCTTCCTTGATGCCTGGCCAGGTAGACTTCCTCCAGGACTTTCATGCTCACAAATTTTCCCTGACCTCCGCCCTCCTGCCATCCTCCCTCACACTTTCTTTTAAAGGGATGAAGACAGATCTCAGGACCATTCTAGATCAAAATGGCTGTAGTTGCTTTGGGGGAAAACCGAGAGGGAGGAAGAGGAAGCCAACACCCCACTTTCACAATTTCATGCCGCGTATCCGAGAGTCACAGGGTGGGCTTCTTGGATCCCATTTCACTCGTGCCTTGGTCCCACGGGGCCACCCAGGAGAAGGGACCGGGGGATGGATGAAGAGAGAGGCGGAACCGCAGGGGCCCGAGACTAGGCGGGGAGCGCGCAGGGAGAAGTCAGGGCAGCGCCCCCTCCCCGCGGGCCGCAGCGCCTCCAAGAACGGCCTGTCGGCGTCCTCGGAGCCCCAGGCTCGCGCTGGGGCAAGCAGCACTTACCCCACCTGGGTAGTACCCGCCGCCGGCGCCAGGGTGCCCCGGGTACGCCATGGTGCAGACTGCGCCGCCGCCCAGTGCGCCTTGCCTCCCCGCCCCGCGCGCGGGGCCGCCCCCGAGCGCACCACGCCGGCCCGCGGGGGACGCGCGCTGCAGCCACCTCGGTCTCCCGGGTGCTTCTCGTCGCGGGCTCTACCTGACTAGCGCGCTTCCAATTCTTTGCCGTTTTCACGTCAAGGCTATGCATAATTGAAGGTCCAGTGGTGACCTAAGATCTGCGATGAAATTCACACATGGGACTTTCTTCCCTTCGAAACTAATGGCACATTCCAACACCACTGCACCGCCCGGGGAATTCATTTTTTTCCCCCTTCCTACTTGGCTATTTTCTGGCACATTTTTTATTTTAAATAACGTTATTGGCCAGGGCAGACCCGCTATGAGCAGCGTTATGGGGAAGGGCCTGAATGCATTAGAGCAACTTTATGGTGCCGGCGGGTGAAGGGGCGTTGAAAGATTAAGGAAGCGCCTTTGGAAAACAGGAATAAACTTCTGGAACTGTGTGTGCAAGGAGGCACTTGGCTTGCGTTTGCACAAGTCATTGAACAACAATGGCGTTTTTCCCTGTCATAGGGATAAATCATCACCGGGTTAGGCTGGGCGTAGCTCAGATGCTAACTAGGGAAGACCGGAGTATTTTCTGGGGAGAGTAGCCTCACCCAGATCGTTCCTAGGAAAATGAAATGTTTTCATGCAGTAAATCTGGATGATTCTAGCAAAACCAATCCCTTTTCCCATAACTGCTGAGCTACATTTTATACAAGAAAAGTTTAGAGCAAACTAAGGGCACAGGGCGGCCATGTAGTTGGTATCAAGTCAAACCCTGGATTGGTGGACAGCAGGTTTAATCTAGGTGCAGCAAGTGCTGCCCAGGCAGACCTGACCTTAAGGAAGGTGAGAGATGGGTCCTTCACCTGAGTTTTTCAGAAAATATTTCTCAGCTGCACACAGTTTTCTTTTCATCTAATTGAACAGTCAGAGGCAAGACACGAGATTTAAGTTTGGTTTTGTTTTATGTAATTTTGATAATTCAGAAAAATGCTCACTTGTCTTTGTTAAGGACTAGACAATGTTTTTTTTTTTCTTTCTGACTTTGAGAACTGTGTTAATAAGCAAGACTCACAGAATTTGCTATGAAGTTTGCACTAAAAGACCGAAAAAGTCATCAACATTTAAAGAGCACCTACCAGTAAATTACTTCTCATCTTGGTCCTAGGGGTTTCTCCATTCCAAATTCATTAAGTTCATTGTTTTCCCTTCAGGTGTAACCTCCTTCCCAAGTTCTCTTTTTGGACACACAAGCTCCAAAAATTAAAGTTCCAAATAGAAAAAATTCTTATTGTCTCAGAGCATGTTGTTGCCTTTGTTATCTTTGAATCAGGAAGTAGACTGTTGCTTTCAAATACCATGGTGATCATCAAAGTTAATTAGGTGATTTGAGCCCTTTGGCCCCTATTTTGAAGCTTTAAACAACAGAGGATCTGGGTTAAACTCAAGAGTTGAGTCTAATCGCTCTTTCAGTATGCAGGTTTGAAAGAAGTGTATAGCATGTAAAATATTGGTAAGTAATACAGAATTATTTTATGGATAAATGACTGTTCTAATTGTCATTTCAGTAGTCTAGACATCTTCCTACCTACCCATACTAAAGAATCCAACTTGTGTTTATGTGCGGGCTCGCGCACTGCATGTGGTGCTGTGGCTTGAACCCAGTGCCAAGACTTGGGGCCTTGTGCATGCCAGGGGAATGCTCTACCACTGAGCTATACCCCCAGGCCAAGAATTGTATTTTAATGGAGTATAAATTCTTATACTGCTAACAAATTGGTTAAGCTGCTGCTGTTTTAGTTTCTAAAAAATCTGTGGCAATTAATGACAACAAACCATATTTGTGTGTATATGGGTGTGTGTGTACACATATATATGCATGCATGTATATGTACTTTGTGTGTGTGTGTACTCACATATAGCATTTTACATATTTGCTTAATCCTCATAAAACCCCATGAGATAGGTGCTATTTTTTATCATCCTCAGTTAGAAGTTGAAGAACAGAGGAGCTGAAAGAAGGCAACCAAGTGGAATGAACACAGAACTGAGCTTTGCTGCCAGGCTCTGACTCCAAAGTCTGTGCTCTGCACCCAGAGCACCAAGCTTTTAAGGGTGCAGATACTAAATATTTTAGGTCATATCCTTTCTGAAGCAACTACTCTGCTCTTACAGCCCACAAGTATCTGGGGATGGTACATAAATGAAAAATGTGGCTGCATTCCAATATAACTTTATTTATGAACACCAAGGTTGAATTTCCTATAGTTTTTGTATGTGATGAAATCTTCATTTTTTCCCATCCATTTAAAAATGTAAATATCATTCTTAGCTTCCAGGTGTACAAAAAGAAGAGGTAGGTCAGAGCTGGCTGTCGAGCAATAGTAGTAGCCAGGGGGCATGTAAAATGACAAAGCTGAATGCCAGGCTGTCTTTACATCCTTGTTCATGGAACATGGGTTCTTTTACTGAATGTTACAGAAACTAAACAATTCAGGAAAGAATAAAGACTCAATAGTAACTCTTAGAAAATACAGATGCAATTTTCTTTTATGGTTTTAGTATTCATTCCAATAGAAGGTGTGGAGGTTCAGTGAAAGAAAAGGTAACTTTCTAAGTTCCTGGTATGTGCCAAGAGTTTTTTACTAGATGTTTCCTTATTACATCTAAACCACCTCACCTTCTAAATAATTGTGTTTTATAGATTAGGAAATTGAGGCATAAGTAACTTTCCCAAGGTCACATGCCAGTTTTTGATTCCTGATCTATAAGTCTAAAGCACAGGTGTTTTGAAGTAAAAACAATATACAAAGACACTGAACAAAGCTTAAATTTCTTTCCCTTAATTATATTGCTTCCTGAGAAATTAGGGCAAAGGAGAGGCTACAGAAAAAGTCTTAAAGATAGGTAACCCCTGCCTCAGGCAAGATAACAAAAAAAAAATTAAAGAGGGATGTTTACTTCTGCTATCCTAAATATAGGGTAGAGAGAGTCCACTCTTCCATTGTGTCCATTTTGATTCTGAACCAAATAAAAGCCCCAGTGGAATAAGAATTCATTCTTATCCCTATACCTCTAATTTGTGAGTTAAAGAAACTGAGTGACAGAGCACACAGCTATATATGTACAAAGTTACAAGAGGATTTTCTAACTGGTCTGGACAATCTGGGAAGCTAAAATACAGTGCTATTTGTCCTAACAATTTACTAAGTCCTAGAGAAAGATGAAAGGAATGTGTAACCACTTCATTTGGATTGAGGGTTGTGGCAGCAGCCTGACTTAGGGAGAGAGCTATATCATGTTTATAGATAGGAGATGGATCATAGTTATTTTGGGAAGTCATTATAATCACAGAAACTTTGGTGATCATCTGTGTCAATCATGCTGTTTCACAGATTAAAAAAAAAAAAAAAAGAACCTGGGAGAAGCAAACACTAGTCCAAGTTCTCCATCCATCTGATGTAATATTTTATCCTTCCGAATTAAAGATAATTTTTGCTTCTTAGAGAGTGTCATGGTTTTGATCTTAAATGTTCCCCAAAGGTCATGTGTTGAAGACTTGGTCATCAGCCTGTGATGTTCTTGAGAGGAAGTGAAACCTTTAGTAGGTGGGGCCTAGGGGGAGAAAGTTAGGTCACTGGGGACATACCCTTAAAGAAAATATTGGGACTCTGTCCCCTTTCTCTCTTTTTGCTTCCTGGTTACCATGAAGTGAGCAGTTTTGTTCCATCATGCATTCCCCACCATGGTATATTGCTTTGCCAAGGGAACAAAAAAACTACAGAGTTAACCAACCTTAGACTGAAAACTCTGAAACTGTAAACCTTTGTTTCTTATAAGTTGTGTATCTCAGGTATTTTTTCACAGAGATGGAAAGCTGACAAACACAGATAGGATCCTATTCTTTCCTGGTATACCCTCCCCAATCCATTTCTGTTCATGTTTTCAAGACAAAAGGCAATGTGGACACTCCCTTGTGCCTGGGAAAAAGGTAACATAAGCATTACCTATAATACCCAAGCAGAACTTCCTTATTTAGATAGGTGGTGAAAGAAACTATGTAGTTAAATAACTGCAGGTTTTTCATTCTTTCCTGAAGATGAATTAATTGCAGGTCTAATGTATTTGGGAGAAATAAACAATGACAGTTGCCAGATGAAAATTTCAACTCTCTTTTAGTTTATGGGTATGGCACCTCATGACTTAAAGACTTTTGCCTTAGAAACTCAATCTTCAAGTATGAATGAATGATAGCAATCAAGGTAATCAATCAATACAATCTCCATTTTCTTAAGATTCTGAGGAAAGAGCGTGAAGACTGGGATATTAATTTGGGAATAAGAGAAAAATTTTTCCTATTTTTGTCCAGAATAAGAGCTCAATTAACACATAATTAGATAATTATTTCCAATGTATATCAACACTCCATCACTGGTGTTTTATTGCTTGCACAATAAGTGTTTAACACTTCTTGTCACATCGTGGGTGATGATGAACCATCAACCACAGTGTTCAATATAATTTTCTATCATGATGGAAATAGTCTATATCTGTGCCATCCATAAACTAATAGTTTGTGCTACTGAGCACATGAGATGAGGAATTTAAGTTTTAGTTTCAATGAATTTAAAAATAAATTTAAATTTACGTAGCCTTGTGGCTAATGACTACCCTGTTGGACAGTAGAACACTTTCATTGTGCTGGTTGCTTCCTCCTTGGATCTCAAGAATTTGTGGGAAAGATTTTTTTTTTCTGTTCCAGAATAGAATGTGTTTTAGAAATCAGAATATTAAATTTAAAGCAGTTGCCTAAAATAATGGACACCTATGTAGCTCCATTGCTATCAATTATAAGGATTAATTGTAGGATAGAGAATTACTTTTTGATAAACAGGGTATAAACAGGGAGGTTAAGGAACAAATGCAAGAACTGGCTATAATCATCCCTGAGGTTTACACTGATTCTCAAGCCTCTACAACTTCTGTATTCAGATACTAACCAAGCCAGTCCCTGCTTCAGCTTCTGAGACCAGCGGTGCATTTAGGGTGTGATGGCCACTCAAGCCTCTACAGCTTCAACTTGTTGCCATCACCATCTGCAGGACCAGTTAGAGAGGAAAATCTTGAATGCTGGGGCTGTGTTCCCAGGTGGAAAATCTCTTGTGTTCAAATTCAAGAGTTTCATGAGGATGAACGTTCTTAATGCCACTGGACCAGGGTGGTACATTCAGTCAACTCTTATAGAGGTTGTGTTCTAGAAGCTGGTTGTTATGGGCTGTGTTCTCCCATAAAAGTCATTTCGTTATGGTTCCCAGGCAAGCCTTTGCAGCCTCCTCAAAGCCCTCATTGCTCTTCTGTAGAAGCCTGGTCCTAGATCAGGACAGAGAGGAGTAGGGAGGACCTGGAGCTGATGTCCCTCCCATTTTCGTCCCCATCTCAGTCCCTCACCCTACCAGTGTTGATGTCACAAGGTCTGCACAGTATCAGCAGTGCAGTGAGACCAGGGGGGAGGGGCTGGAAAGGGGACCCGTCTCCATCACTGGATTAGCATGCGTGGGGTGAGTTGGAGGAGGAACAAAAACAGAAGTTCCAAATTACACCTCTGGGAAGGAAGAATGACCGCTCATGACTCCAGGAACTTGGGTGGAGTAGGTATTTCTAGAAAGTCAGAGCTATAAAAGTCTATATAAGTCAGCTATATATAAATTAGGAATAAATTGGGATTTTTTTTTCCTCTCTCTCTCTCTCTTTTTTTTTTTTTTTTTTTAAGCAGCACTGTGGTTCAAACCCAGGGCTTAAGCATGCTAGGTGAGTGTTCTACTACTGAGTCACGGTCCCTGGAAATTTCTTAATTAAGAGTAAGGTATTTCTTGGGAGACGATGTAGCTCAGTGGTAAAATATACTTGCTTAGCATGTTAGAAGCCCCATCATTAAAAAATAAAAATAAAAAGTTAAGATTTTTTTTTTAATTCATCTATTTTTACCCCCAGAAAGTTACTTGCCTGTTTTCATAGAGTTGGAAATGATAGTAAAGCTGAGGAAGATACCCGGGCTAGTTGATTACCATTTGTTTTTTGTCTAAGAAGCCACAAATTGTGATATTACTATTTTAGTAAACAAGGATCAGGTAAGCAAAATTTTAATGCTGTGTTCAAAACTGGTTTATTACATGCCAAAAAGCAATTGTTGCCAGGCGCGGTGGCGTTCACCTGTAATCCCAGTGGTTTGGGAGGCTGAGGCAGGAGGATTGCAAGTTCAAAGCCAACCTTAGCAACTTATTGAGGCACTTAGCAACTCAGCCAGATCCTGTCTCTAAACAAAATATTTAAAAAGGCCTGGGGATGTGGCTCAGTAATTAAGTAGCCCTGGGTTCAATCATCAGTTCTAAAAAAAAAAAAAAAAAAAAGCAATTGTTTGTCAAATATCTAAGATTCTCGGTAAAACCATCAATCTTTCTAAATCTAAAAGCATATTATCAGAAGAACTAGATATATTTTAGATTTAATTGTATTACATGTTTTGTTGAATTTGCTGAATTATTGTTCTGTGAAGGAAACTGTACTGTTTCCATTTTATCAAAATGGGGAATGGGTGGGTAACTTAATAAATTACATCTAAGAGCAAGTGTCAAAAGGGAGGCTTTTGTTTGGAAAATGAAAGTAATTTGAGGGGAATTGACTTCTGGTGGAAGCTTACTATTCCGTGAGCCTGTACTAATTTTCTCAGTGGGGAAAACCACTCACCATTCCTGTATTCCCTTGAAGGCTGAGAACACAATTTTTTCATTCTTAATTAATTTCCTTTACCATGATTATTAATTTCTAGGCTTCTGTATTAAATTTTGGCCAACCCACAAAGCATTTAGCAAATATTTTTATAAAAATAAACTTTACGGATATCCCTAATCTGAAAAAAAATGAGTCATTAGAATTATGTAGATTAAGAACTTTCCTATTTTGATTAATAGAACATCAGAATTGTGTGGAACTCTGTAACATTATATACTATCTTTTCCTTACCTGCATCTTGGGGTGAGGTCTTACAGGTAGAAGCTGTGATTCTTAGAGGAATGTATCCTTGCAGTGTGGCCAAATGGAAGAATCAAGAAGTGTAAACTGTAATAGCAGATGAATCACATTACCTTCTTGATCCCTGGTAATCAGTAACCAACTATAATCACTTCCAGCAGTTAGGCAGACTTCCCATAGGTGCCAGAAAGGCTTTCTACAAAATGTGTTTGCTTCAGGGTTAGAATGACTCTAGCTTAAAGCAGGAGCCAACAGCAACAAGCAACAGCATCAAACATGCACATGAGGCAATATTTTAATTCCTTTGGAATTTTTACCTTTTTTTTTTTTTTTTTACTTCTAGCTTTATAAGAGTCTTCTGAAGACTGTGCATTGCTCCAACGATGGGTGAGAGCTGGGTTCATAGTGGCTAGTGAGGGCCTATTTTCAGGAATTTTGCCAGATCATTGTTAAATATTGTTAGTATTATAAGCTAATTTTTTAAAAAAACACATTTATTTGTTTTTTTTTAGAAATATATGACAGTAGAGTGTATTTTGACATACTATACAAGCATCCCATTCTTGTGGTTGTACATGATGTGGAGTGACACTGGTCATGTATTCATATATGAATATAGGAAAGTCATGTTCAGTTCATTCTACTGTCATTCTATTCCCATCCCCCCCTTCCCTTCATTCCACTTTGTTTAATCCATTGAATTCCTATTTTTCCTTTCCCCCTTATAATGTTAGCGCCCTCATATCAGAGAGAACCTTCAGCCTTTGGCTTTTTTGGGGATTTGCTTATTTCAGTTAGCATGATAGTCTCCAGTTTTATCCATTTACCATCAAATGCCATAAGTTTTTTAAAAAAATCTTTATTTTGTTTATTTTTTAAGAGGGAGAGAGAGAGGAAAGAGAGAGAGAGAGAGAGAGAGAGAGAGAGAGAGAGAACTTTTTAATATTTATTTTTCAGTTTTTGGTGGACATAACATCTTTATTTTATTTTTATATGGTGCTGAGGATCAAACCCAGTGCCTCTGGGCTGGGGATGTGGCTCAAGCAGTAGCGAGCTCGCCTGGCATGCGTGCGGCCCAGGTTCGATCCTCAGCACCACATGCAAACAAAGATATTGTGTCCGCTGAAAACTAAAAAATAAATATTAAAAAAATTCTCTCTCTCTCTCTCTTTAAAAAAAAACAAAAAACCCAGTGCCTCACATGTGTGAGGCAAGCACTCTGCCACTATGCCACACCCTTGCCCCACAAATGCCATAATTTTATTCTTCTTTATGGCTCAGTAATAGTCCATGTATGTGTGTGTGTGTGTATGTATGTGTGTGTGTGTGTGTGTGTGTATATATATATA
>NW_026000137.1:4938577-4983011 GCF_001458135.2 Marmota marmota marmota | reverse complement strand
ATATATATATATATATATATATATCTCACATTTTCTTTATCCATACATTTATTGAAGGGCACCTAGGTTGGTTCCATAGCTTAACTATTGTGAAATGCGCTGCTATAAACATTGATGTGGCTGTTTCACTGTAGCATGCTCATTTTAAGTCCTTTGGACATATGCCAGGGAGTGGGATAACTGAGTCAAATGGTGGTTCCATTCCAAATTGTGGGAGGCCATTCTTGCACTTGATTTGAGTTACCTCCCTGGCTGGGTGAAAGGCGCTTAGGCGCATCTTGTGTCCAGAGCTTTCCCCACCCTTCTCAGGTCCGAGGACTTGTCCGTTGTGGAGGCGTGTCTTGCCACTACCCTGAAGACCCAATTGTTCCTTGCCCCTGACCTTGGGACGCTAACCCCCTTAATCTTCATTGGATGGGATTTTCCCCAGAATTTTTTGTTCCCCAGTAAAAGTCCACTCCCTGGTGTGCGCTCTCTCTCTCTCTCTCTCTCTCTCTCTCTCTCTCTCTCTCTCTCTCTCTCTCGCTGGCCTCTTCAGTAAACCTTGCTACCACAATAGGTGGCTGGAGACTGGAGCTAGGAGGAGCCATCCTGGAGCTGGTTTAAAGGTAATTAGAGTCCTGTTTTTTTAATTCAAACTCCCTAGCGGTTTCTCACATTTTGAACCTTTATTCATGAAGCTGGTGCTGGTTGCGGGCTAAACCAAATTTTCTGAGGAATCTCCATACTGCTTTCCAGAGTGGTTGTCCCAATTTGCAGTCCCACCAGCAATGTATGAGTGTACCCTTTTCTCACGTCCTTGTCAACATTTATTGTTACTTTTTAATTTTTAACATTTATTGTTGATAATTGCCATTCTGAGTGGAGTGAGATGAAATCTCAGTGTAGTTTTGATTTGCATTTCTCTAATCGCTACTGATATTGAACATTTATTCATATATTTGTTTACCATTCATATTTCTTCTTCTGTGAAGTATGGGTTCACTTCCTTTGCCCATTTATGTTTTTTGGTGTGAAGTTTTTTGAGTTCTTTATCTATCTTGGAGATTAATGGTCTATCTGAGGTGTAGGTGGCAAAGATTTTCTCCCATTCTGTAGGCTCTCTCTTCACATTTTTTGATTGTTTTCTTTGCCATGAATAACCTTTTTAGTTTGATATTATCTCATTTATTGATTCTTGATTTTACTTCTTGTCATAAGCTACAATTTTAAGCTTACTGAAAGAATAATAAATACTCAAAACATGCCACTTACTAATGACTTTGCTCCATTTATACTATGTAAAGGTGTGCTGCTGGACATTAATTCCAATCCCAGGCTCAGTCATACATTGTTAATAGCTTGAACTTGACATGGTGGAAATATTGACACTGTGGAAATAAATTTCCAGTACAAGTGAAAGGTTTATTTTGTGTGTGTGTGTGTGTATGTGTGTGTGTGTGTGTGTGTGTGTGTGTGTGGATTGTCTGCTCTAGACTTGGAGTGGACATGTTGGAAAAAATGTTAATGGTGCAGATTATAGTTGAAAGTGTGTGTGTGTGTGCAGCCATTCCAGTATGCAGGACACAGATAGTTGAGGAAATATTCTTCTACCATTTGAAGTTACTTTGATTTACTAGAACCTTTTACTTGGCTTTGTGAAAAACTAATTTTACCATAATTAGCTATGAAAAATATAGTGCCATTTGAGTTTAATTTTTAAATATGGTTGAGTTAAATGACTTTTAGGATTTTATAGATGATAATATAAAATCAAATAATACTCCATTCCCTGCAAAACATTCAGAGTGTGATTGTAATCAGTAGTCTTGAAGCTAAAATAAGCTCAGTTTAATGAGAGTACTTTTTAAAATACTTTTTAGGTGTTGATGAACCTTTATTTTACTAAATTATTTATATACAATGCTGAGAATTGAATGTCCAGCAGCACACATGTGAGGCATGCATTCTACCACTGAGGCACAACTCCAGCCAGCCCTGAAAGTACTTTTTTTTTAATATTTATTTTTTAGTTGTAGTTGTTAGACACACAATCTTTATTTCATTTTTATGTGATGCTGAGGATTGAACTCAGTGCCTCACGAGTGCTAGGCAAGCAGGCTACTGCCGAGCCACAACCCCAGCCCCTGAGAGTACTTTTTGACAATGAGAAAAAGTTTAACTAAATCACATATCAGATTAGTTTCCCAATAAATGTAATGAGAAAGTGCCCACAGATTGGGATGCAACTCTGTTTTTTCAAATCATGGTTAAATTTGAACCATTGGTTGACTATGGATACAAAAATGTTTTGCAATGAAAGCATTCTGTGAGAATCAATTGGCTACGTGAAATTGACAAGAAAAACTATTATATATTTTGTCATTTGTAAATTGTGTGCTACATACTGTTATTGACAGAGTATGTCCTTCCAAAATGCACATGTTGACATCCTAGCCCTCAGTGTTGTGTGTGGGGGTGTCTTTGGAGGGTTATTAGTCATCATGAAAGGATTAGGTCCTAATTAGAATAAGATATATTCCATGCTTGTATAATTATATCATAATGGATTCTACTGTCATGTATAACTAAAAAGAACCAAAAAAAAAAAAAAAAGTATTAGTGCTCTTAGGCTCCAGAGAGCAGCCTGGTCATTCCTCATGTGATAACATAGAAGGCACCATTTATGAACCAAAATGTAGGCCCTATTGGACACAGAATCTACTTTGATCTCAGACTTTCTAGCATCCAGATGTGAGAAATAAATTTATGTTGCTTATAGTCACCCAGTTTGCTTTGTTATAGCACCCCCAACTAAGACAACACCGTTTATGTAGGCTAAATTTATAATAATCTTATGTATGTACATATGTACATGTAAACCTCCACAGTTTTAGAGAACCAGTTGTTAAACGTTTACTAATTAACCACTGGCTACAGCCTAAAGGGCAGAAGAACATCATTTTAACTAAAAGACTTAGAAAAATACATCTGGGTATCAGGCTTTGAACTTGATCTTGACTGGTAAACCAAAGACAGGGTTTTCGAGCAGAACTAGGCAAAACATTTGTGTTGAGTGCTTTCATGTATTGCTTTCTATTCTTCTCTGCCAAGTTCTAGAAGCAGCTGTCATCTGCCTTAAGGTCCCTCCCATGCCTCGGTGACTGTCCAAATTTCATTCTTCATAGTTCAGCCCTCTTTGAAGAGCCCTTGAGCTTCAAAATCACCATTATGCCCTATTTAAACCCCTATCCCGGATGCAAAAGATCACTTATAGTTGTTAAAAAGCAACTGGGTAAAAACATAAATACTGCATGTTATAGTTTTGATGTGAAGTGTCCCCCAAAAGCTCATGTGTAAGACAATGCAAGAAGGTTTAGAGGAGAAATTATTGGATTATGAGACCAATCAATGAATTAATCCCATGATAAGGATTAATGAGTGGTAACTGAAAGTGGGTATGGCTGGAGGAGGTGGGTCATTGGGGGCATGCCTTTGGCTCTATATTTTCTATATGGCGATGGATTCTCTCTCTGCTTCCTGATCATCATGTGAGCTGCTTCCCTCTGCAATACTCTTTCACCATGATGTTCAGCCTCATCTTGAGCCCCAGGGAATGGAGATGGCTATCTATGTACTGAGACCTTTAAAACTATTAGCTCAAAAGTAAAATTTTCTTCCTCTAAAATTGTTCTAGTTAGGTCTTTTAGTCACAGCCTCAAAAAAGCTGACAGAGACACTGCAAAATGTTACACTTTGCCATATAATTTTTTTAAACCAAAAATTTATCTTTAATAATAGAATATCTGGGGAATTTTTAAAAATAAAGTAATACATGCTAATGAAAACTTATACAATACAAATAGGAAAAGAAAAATCACTTATCACCAAGAGAAAACCATTGTTAATATTTTGATTTTTATCTTTTCACATTGATTTTAATTATTTAAATAAAAACTGAAATGAATTAAATTTAACAAAGTTTACTTGAGTAAGAAATAGTTTGTAGAACTGGGCAGCTTTCTAAGCCAAAGTTATTTCAGAAGGCTCCATCTCCAACCCCTCACATCTCAAAGTTGTATCTATAGTCACAGAAAAGGAAGTAACACACAGGAACAACCTTATTGGCTAAAGAACTTAGAAAATGCTGCATTTGCCTTGGATGATCATAGTCTGATTACTTGGTACTCTGTGGTTGGCTGAAACTAAATTACTGTGAGTGGCTGAGTCTCAGTTGCTTGGTTACAGTGTTATACTCTTAGGTTAAGCTTATAATTTGTTTACATATCAAGATGGGATATTTCACTTTTTTATATACCTTTATTTTATTTGTTTTTATTTTTATGTGATGCCTGGGATAGAACCCAGTGCCTCACACATGCTAGGCAAGCGCTCTACCACTGAGCCACAACCCGGACCTTAGATTCACTTTTATATAAAGACAACTTTGGGCTAAACTTTGTCACTCAAGTATGGAAGCTGGTTTAGACAAATTTTATTTCAGTTTGACACTATGCATAAAATCAGTCCTATATATTATTTTAAAACTTGTTTTTCTTCTATTATATTGAATGAAATTTTTCATTAAATATTTCTAGTATGTACCATTTTTTGGCTCAAGTATTAAATTGTATGATCCTTCTGCACTTTACCTGATACTATGTTATACAGATTGTTTCCAAGTTTTTTTATTACATAAATGCTGAAATAACATCATAGTTAAAATTTGGCTCCCATCCTGGATTGCTTTCATAGATATATTCTTAAAATGATACTTTCTGGAATGAGGTTTTTAAAATTATTGACAGCTATTGCAAATCACAGGAAGATTGTAACTAATTTATACTACCATCAGTAGAATATCAGAATATTTAGATCTATATTTAGGGAGGGGTATGATGATGTTCGGTGATATAATTGCATATTTCTTCCTCTATAGACCTAGACTGTAGACCGAATTGTTAAAGAGCTTATTGTTGGGTGTTGAGTTTATGTGCATTGTTTCTTTAATTTTCTTTATGTGTAATGTAGTATCTTGCAGTGAACAAAATTAGAAGTATAGAAGAGTCTTGTTAATTAAAACCAATAAATAAGATTTGTTCCCTTAACAAAACTCTACCATTCACTTAAAAGGCAAATGACAAGCCAGAAAAAAATATTTGCAACATCTTAATGTGTGGGGAGCCACTCCAAATGCATGCATATTTAAGTCCCCATGGGATCTGAAAGATCAATGTAGTCTAGTGTGGTAGTCCCATGACTCATGACTCACTCTTTTCCCTCACTCTGATAACAAGGCTAACGGTGTGGCCCTAGGAGTAGGTATATCCTTGGGGTTGAACTACACTCACCTATTCCTTTGTAATCCTACCCCATTGCCCTGTTTGGAATCAAATGTTCCATGGTAACTCCCTTTTTGTCCCCTTCTCTTACTCTGCCTTTGGGTGTGGCCTTCCTAGTGGTCAGTCAATTTGCTGACAGCAGACATCATGAAGCTAGACTCAACCCCCTGAAACTTGACCCTTTGCCTCATTTGAATGGCTTCTTCCCAATAAAAGTGTTCAGCTCATGATTCTTGCTCTCTTTCCAGGGGCCCCTAAGGGTCCAAAGAAAAAAGTATTTCTCTTCTCTGTGTGATTATTTCGTGCAGCCCAGTTCACCTGGAGTGACCATGAGTGTTTAGTTGTGGAACATGACATTAATATGTTTGCTTTACACACACAGACACACACACACACATAAAATAGAGAAGGTTTTTTTAAAATATTTACTTATTCTAATTTGTTATACATGATGGCAGAATGCAATTCATTTCATATTACACATATAGAGCACAATTTTAGAGAAGGGTTTTTGATAGATTAATCTCATGCCTGATCTGCTCTGAACTTTGCTCTACCACCCCCTCACTTATAATCTACACACACACACACACACACACGCACACACAAACCTTGTCCTCACCTACCCACATCTACCATCACCTACAATCCAGTATCAGCCTACACACACACCCTCATGATCCTGCAATCCTCACACCAAACCTGGTCCTTTTTCACATTTACCCACAATCCACACACAGTCATAAAAATGGGTTGAGGAACATGGATCCTGAATTCTATGGTTGTCAGAGTAATAGATTCCTCAACCATTCCACATGGATGGTAGTTAATTCTCAAAATCAGCCATCCCATCCCCCTTGCTGGTACCTGATATGAGAATAAGCAAGACAATAAATGGAGTGAAAATGCACCATCCTATGTGCAATGTGGGAAGGAATTAATGGCCAGAATATAGAAAGAACTATTGCAACTAAATAATAATTTTAAAAAAGATCTGATTTTAAAATGAGCAAAGAATTTGAATAGACCTTTCTTCAAAGAAGATATACAAATAGCCAAAAACATATAAAAAGATGCTTAACATCCTAATTATGAAGAGAAATGCCAATCAAAACCACAATGAGGTATCACCTCACACCTCTTAGGATATTAAGATGGAAACTATCAAAACAAACAATAACTGTTGGTGAAGATGTAGAGAAACTGGAACCTTAAGCCCTGCCCTATTGATGGGGATTGTAAAATGTCACAAGCACTATGGAGAGCAGTGTGGAGAACCTCAAAAAACTGAAAATGGAATTACCATATGATACAGGAATCCAGTACTGGATCATATATTTAAAAAGATTGAAAGTGGGATGAGGAAAACATCCATTCTTACATGTTCACTGTGGGATTATTCACAATAGCCATGATGCAGAGGCACCCCCATGAGCCTGAATGGGTAGATTTTTAAAAAGTGATATATATAGGGATGAGATTTAGTTCAGTGGTAGAATGCTTGCCTCACATGTGGGAGGCACTGGGTTCAATCCTCAGCACCATATTAAAAAAATACATAAATAAAAGTATTGTGTCCATCTACAACTAAAAAAAAAGTGATATATACACACAATGGCATCTTAAACATCCATAAAAAGAAGGAATTCCTGTCATATGCTATAACATGGATGAACCTTGAGGACTGTGTGCTAAGTGGGATGAGCCCATCATAAAAAGGCAAATACTGCATGATTCCTTTTATAGGATGTATCTAAACTAATCAAAGTCATAGAAATAGAAAGTAGAATGGTGGTTACCTGGGGTGGGGACACATTGTACAGAATTTCAGTCATGCAAACTGGAAAAAATTCTAGAGGACTGTTGTGCAATAACAGGTATATAGTTAATACTGTTGAAGCACATGCTTAAAGATTAGCAGCGTAATACAGATGTAATGCAATTCCTATAAAAGTTCTGATGACGTTCTTCATAGAAATAGAAAAAAATCAGTCATGAAATTCATTTGGAAAAATAAGAGGCCCAGAATAGCCAAAGCAATCCTCAGCAAGAAAAGTAGGAGGCATTACAATACCAGACCTTAAATTATACTACAGAGCCATAGTAACAAAAATGACATGGTATTTGGCACCAAAACAAACATGAAGACCAACGGTACAGAATAGAAGACACAGAGACAAACCCACATGAATACAATTATCTCATACTAGACAAAGGCACCAAAAACATACATTGGATAAAATATAGCATCTTCATATATAAAATAGAGCTAAGAAAACTGGAAATCCATATGTAATAAAATGAATTAGACCCCTATCTCTCACTCTGCACAAAACTCAACTGTAAGTGGATCAAAGACCTAGGCATTAGACCAGAGACACTGTGCTTAATAGAGGAAAAATTAGGCCCAAATCTCCATCATTTCAGCTTGGAACTGTACACGTATTGAGGACAATAAGACTCAAAAAGTGCAAGAAGAAAAATCAAGAATCAATAAATGGGATAGTATCAAACTAAGAATATTTTTCACAGTAAAGGAAACAATCAAGAATGTGAAGAGAGAGCCTACAGAAAATCTTTGCCACCTGCACCTCAGATAGACCATTAATCTCCAAGATATATAAAGAACTCAAAAAACTTCACACCAAAACCTCCCCCCCCCACAAATAAACCAATCAATAAATGGGCAAATAAAATGAACAGACACTTCATAGAAGAAGAAATAGGAATGGTCAACAAATATATGAATAAATGTTCAACATCAGTAGCAATTAGAGAAATGCAAATCAAAACTACAGTGAGATTTCATCTCACTCCACTCAGAATGGCAATTATGAACAATACAAGTAACAATATATGTTGACAAGGATGGGAGGAAAAGGGTACACTCATACATTGCTGGTGGGAACTGCAAATTGGGGCAACCACTCTGGAAAGCAGTGTGGAGATTCTTCAGAAAATTTGGAATGGAACCAGCATTTGACCCAGTTATTCCACTCCCTGGAATATACCCAAAGGACTTAAAATGAGCATGCTACAGTGACACAGCCACACCAATGTTTATAGCAGCTAAAATCACAATAGTTAAGCTATGGAACCAACCTAGGTGCCCTTCAACAGATGAATGGATAAAGAAAATGTGGTACATATACACAGTGGACTATTAGTCATAAAGAAGAATGAAATTATGGTATTTGCTGGTAAATGGATGAAACTGGAGGCTATCATGCTATGTGCAATAAACCAACACCCTCAAAAACCAAAGACTGAATGTTCTCTCTGATATATGGATGTTGACTCACATTAGGCAGGGGGGAGGAAGAAGTGAGGTTCATTGGATTGGACAGGGGGAAATGGGGGTAAAAAGAGGGAGATGGGAATGGGAAAGGTAGTAGAATGAATTGGTCATAACTTTCCTATGTTCATATATGAATACATGACCAGTGTAACTCTTCAAGAATGGGAAGTTATGTTCCAGTATGTATGTCAACACATATTCTACTGTCATGTATAACTAAAAAGAATAAGTAAAAAATGTCCAAAAATTAGGAGCGTAGATATGTTTTTACCACATTAAAATAAAAAATGAACATGTGACTATTTCTGGCTATGGTGGATCAGCTGGGGGCATCTAGGAAGTCTTTATTTACTATTAAGAAAATTATTTATGATGGACTCAAACTAAAAAGTTTCTTCTCAGCAAAAGAAACAATCTATGAGGTGAATAGAGAGCCTACATCTTGGGAGCAAATTTTTACTCCTCACACATCAGATAGAGCACTAATCTCTAGGGTATATAAAGAACTCAAAAAGCTAAGCACCAAAACAAACAAACAAACAAACAAACAAAACCAACCCAATCAATAAATGGGCCAAGGACCTGAACAGACACTTCTCAGAAAAGGATAATACAATGAATCAACAAATATATGAAAAAATGTTCATCATCTCTAGGAATTAGAGAAATGCAAATCAAAACTACTCTTAAGATTTCATCTCACTCCAGTCAGAATGGCAGCTATTATGAAGACATACACCAATAAGTGTTGGTGAGGATGTGGGGGAAAAGGTACACTCATACATTCCTGGTAGGACTGCAAATTGGTGCAGCCAATGTGGAAAGCAGTATGGAGATTCCTTGAAAAACTGGGAATGGAACCACCATTTTACCCAGCTAATCCTCTCCTCGGTCTATACCCAAAGGAGTTAAAAAAGCATACTACAGGGACAGAGCCACATCAATGTTTATAGCAGCACAATTCACAATAGCTAAACTGTGGAGCCAACCTAGATGCCCTTCAGTAGGTGAATAGTTTAAAAAAATGTGTGGCATATATACAAAATGGAATATTACTCAGCAATAAAAGAAAATAAAATCATGGCATTTGTAGGTAAATTGATGGGGTTGGAGAAGATAATGCTAAGTGAAGTTAGCTAATCCCAAAGGTGACTGACTCATAATGGGGTAGGGAGGGGGAGCATGGGAGGAATAGAAGAACTCTAGATAGGGCAGAGGGGTGGGAGGGGAAGGGAGGGGGCAGGGGGTTAGCAATGATGGTGGAATGTGATGGACATCATTATCCAAAGTACATGTATGAAGACATGAATTGGCGTGAACATACTTTATATACAGAGATATGAAAAATTGTGCTCTATAGGTGTAATAAGAATTGTAATGCATTCCACTATCATGTATTTTAAAAAATAAAATCAATTAAAAAAAGAAATGATTTATGAAATGTCCAGAATTGTTAATATGTTTCATGGTCAAGCTAAGTGTAATACACAACAGACTCAGCGGAAACAAACCAGACCACTGACTTACTTCAGGGAAGTTGCCATACTTTTGAGAAATGGGATTTCCTTGTTACTTAATCTACCCAAGTCAGCGTTTCTGTTACTTGGGGTACAGAAACAGAGAAGACTTTAAGACATTATTTTTGTTCTTTAAATCTCCCAGTAAGTTAACTAGCCT
Source organism: Marmota marmota marmota (assembly GCF_001458135.2). Classification (NCBI taxonomy): domain Eukaryota; kingdom Metazoa; phylum Chordata; class Mammalia; order Rodentia; family Sciuridae; genus Marmota; species Marmota marmota. Next base: position 4,972,715 of record NW_026000137.1, on the reverse strand, counting down.
ATATATCTATTGTAAAAATAAACCTACATTAGATCTAGGATTAATCTACCAATTAGGATTAACTTGTTTAAAAACAGAGAGGACTTTTTAAAAGTCTGGTTTATTGAAGTTTAGTAAAGTCTCCCTTTTAAATTACATGGTTTTGATTTTGGCAAATGCATGCATTTTTATGAATGAATTTTCATGTCCATTTATCAAGTAAAAAATTATGAAGACTCTGCCCTAACTTCAGCTTTTATTTATTTCTCTCCAAATGGGGTAAAATTCCTTTGAAATTTGTTGCACCAAATTATCTACAGAAGGAGCAGTGAAGCCCTCTGTAGAGATAAAAGGCATGCGTTCCATTTGGGTTGGCATCCTGAATGCCACAAAGTGCTCTGTCCTGAAATAACCAAGGACTGTCCTAGTATTTGTGATGAATATCTCTAGTTCAGGAAAACCCCTCAGTATTGAGCAAATCAGGATGGTTATCGCTCTAGCAAGATTTCTCAACCTTATAATTATGGACATTTTGGATCAGATAATTCTTGGCTGTGAGGCGCTTGGCCTAAGCATTGCAAAATAATCACAGCTACTGTGGCTTCTGGGCACTAGAGGGCAGTAACATCTTCCATCTCTGGCTGTCAGTCAAAAGTGTCTTCAGGCATTCCTGATATCCTCTGGGTGACAGTGTCACCCAGGGTAAGAATCATTGCCCTCGATGTAAATGCCCTTACAACTCACACATTTGAAACCTATTATCTTATTCTGTTCTGCTGTTGTAAAGCAAACACAAGTTGATTCTGTTGTTTTTATAGCAGAGAACTTAAAACTGAGGAACTACTTCAAGGTTCTCCCCTTTTTAAGAGGCACCTCTTCATCTTTCCACTCCCAATCTTTTTTTAACATTGTAAATGACATGAGTGATGATTCTAGGTGCTTCTGTACTGTAGGTTTTGGGAAGCTATTATTGTGGTTGGTGTCCTTCTAACTCTTTGGACTAAAATGTTTTCATGTTTGTTTCTTTGTTATTTCTAATGCTTCTGTGCTTGCAGAATCATGACACATAATGATGTTTCCTACCCATTTATAGAATCGAATATGCAAATGTTTCAATGGAACAAAAAAGGATACAGCAAATTTAAAAGTACATTTTAACACAGTACAATCTATGGTGGTTTGTGTAATTATTTCCAGTTCTTCTCATCCCTTTATAGGTCTTCTTTGTTATGTAAATTTGCAGTTTCTCCTGAAAAAGACAGAGTATATTGTCTTCCATTTCTGATACTGGACAGTTATGTAACTTCCTTTGGCTGATGAGCAGTAAGGATAGTGCCAATTTTGAGCTTAAGGGGTACCATAAATTTCACTTTTCTCTCAGGCATTTCTACCATCCTCATGTGAGGAATGAGTCTTAGGGTAGCCAGCTGGTCCAAAAAAGATGTGGGACATGTCTTCAGATGTGGAGTTACTCCCAGCCCAGCGCAGCCCAGCTTAGATCAGCCAATGCCTAACTGTCCTGCAGCTGTGTGAACTCGATCAAATGTTGCTTTCCTCCTCCAAGTCTAGGGTGGATTACTGCCCAGCAGTATTGCAGCTATGTTGACAGGCACGCTGTGTGTGTTACCAATAGGTTTGAAAATGCAGAAACGCAAGCAATGTTTTTAGAAAAATATTTTGACAAAATGGATCCTTGAAGTAAAAAATATGAACATATGAAGTTTCACAAAAGAAAATAGTATTGTAAAATTCTGTAAAATAGCATGTTCTACGAACTCTACAAAGAAGAGATTATTTCTGTCTTATACAAACTATAGCAGAACATAGGAAAAGATGAGAAGCTCTCCAATTTATTTTGTTTTTAAAGCTGGTATGCCATGGGTAACAATGCCGGACTATAAGAGAAAAAGAACATCATTGATGAAGCTCCATTAAACATATGTGCAGACATCTGAAATTAAATAGTAACAAATCAAATCCATCAGTGAACTTAAAGAGCAATGATGGCCTGTGCAAGGGTGGCACTTGTCCCTGGTGGGAGATACCACAGAAGAAATTGAGAGAACAACGCCAAACAATGAAAAATATCTTCAGCATCTATAATGCATGAACAATTAGTACCTAGACTTTGTTTCTTAAAAACTTGTACAAAACATTAACAGAGAAAAAACTAGCCCAATAAATTGGGCACAGCAGGCATTTTCATAGCAGAGGGAATAAATGTGGGCAAAGAGCTTATGAAAATTTTCAACCTTTTTAGTAATTGAGGAAATACTAGTTTAGAAAATTAGTTATTCTGTGCCATCAGACTCATCAAAAATAATAAATGAATACCAAATACCAGAGAGATGTGGGGAAATAACTTCCATTCTAGAGTGGTGGGACTATAATTCATTACAACCTCAAGGGAAATAGGTTTGTCCACATTTGGTAAAGGGGAAAATGAGCACCCTCTATGAAGTCATGGTTCATCTCTAAGTAGGTATGTAGGAATACAAGAGGTGGGGGAAGAAAAGGTGATGAGTAGGGCCCTGAAGTTTTGAAAGAAAACTGGGCCTCAATTATGCTTCATATAAATAAAAATACCATAAATATACATTTGAATTAGTCCACTTTCTGGGAGCCTTCACGGCATGATTGGAGGTCACATACATACTGAGAGGCTACAAAGGAAATATTCATTCGAGCATTGTTTATATTAATAAAAAAATCAGAAGCACTCTAATGTCAATCACTAAGAGTATGATTAAAGAAATGATCACAAATGCTGTTCTGTAAAGGAGCAATCACATTTGTGAGAATAGAACTTGAAGACACATTGGATGGAAAAATGAATTTTATATATATAATGTTTTATATAATAAACATAAAAACATTATAGGGATCATCTTTTTAAAACTAATTAAGTTTGGGGGAGATCTTAATGTTTTCAAGGGAGATGGACAATCAGTCTCTCCTGTTGGGAGCCATGTGTGAACTGGGCAATGTTTGAGTCATTAAGGCAGGGAAGCCATTCTTCTGGGAACTAAAGCCCAGATCATGCTGGCACCCTGACCTAGCTCACAGCTACAAGTTCAAACACAGCTCCCAGAGATGGGCGTAACCTGCCAAGCACGACCTGTTTATCTCCGCTCTCATCCTCTGCCCCTTGAAGGAGATCCCTATAAATACCCTTTGGTCTATACTGATATAAATAAAGCAAGCTTTCTTTGTTAGAATTCAGACCCCACTGGTCAGCTCAACCAGTCACATCCCTGCTTTGAAAGCATATAATTCTTGCCTTTTTTTCTTTATTTCTTGATATATTATTTTATAGCTTTTGTTTCACAGCCAACCCATTCCTCTGACGGGTACCTATTCCTTCGCCCAGGTAGGATGTGGGTGGGACTCTCCCACCTGGGTCTAACATGGCTTGGAAATGCTCATTTTCATTCTTTGCCTATGAAGTGGTCAATTGTTTTCTTGATATAACTACTGTCTTAAAGGATATAAACTGAGCATCCATTTATTTGCCTTCCTCAGGTATTTGTTTTGTGAATGTTACTTGTCTTAAATAAGCATTGCTCCGTGGAAGAATAATTACTATTTTACAAAGTTACTATTTCACAAAATGCAACAAATATATCCATGAAAAGATAGCATTAGGTCTTCCTGATTATCAAAGCAGTAAAAGTTCTAATGTGATTCTTAGTTGCCTTAACTGCCCCCTTCCTCCCTCTACCCTTCCTCCTATTGCTTAGCTAAAGCATTCACTTACAGTCTGCCTTTTCTCTATCAGGCACAGAGTGTTGGGCTGCTGTGTTCAATTCTATGAGGGATGGTTCTTTGGAATCATGTTCAGTTTTCAACTCTTGTTTCTTTGAAGGTATATAAAAGTGAGTTGTGCTTATCATAGACTTTGAAGAAATTTGGGTCCAATCTTTTTCATCTGGGATCCCATGTCTCTAAAAATTGGACATGAATGTACTTTCACACTTTTTCCTTCCCACTGGTCTGGATAATTCCAATGGGACTGGCAGCCTGTTCAAACCTGCACTTGTTGTTGTTGTTGTTGGTTAGTTCATTCATATATTGAGTATTATTGTAAAGTTAATATAGAGCTCTGAGGTCAAAATGTGAACAAAATGCAAGAATTGGTTTGTGCTTTTTTCCGAAGGTAATGATCAGTCACCTCTCCTCTGAAATTCTGAAGTATTTTGTGTGGGCTCTGGAATAGTTTTTTTTTTTCATATAGTATTATAGTTAATTACCAAATAGATTGTTGATCTCCTGCACCTGATATAGATCTTTGTGACAATGTAATCTAGAGAGGGAAACATAACACATCAAAACATAACCTACACAGTACTATCCAAACAAGTTCCAGGAGGCAAGATGAGTTCTGTTAACAGTAAATAATACAGAAGCTGATTGAAACACCCTCCTTGGGTTCAACTCATTTGTGTGAGTGGCTCACATTATTCAGGGAAACATAGGTTTACTGGTTTATTATGAATTACCTTACAAAGGACACAGATGAAGAGATACACGGGGCAAGGTACTGTGAAGGGGCACGAAGTTTCATGCCCTTTTCAGCAGCTGCTCTCCAGGAACACCTATGTGTTCAGATATCTGGAAGCCCTCTGAATCTTCTCATTTGGGGGTTTTTATGGAGACATGGCATGCGCATTATTGAAGCATAGGCAACTATGTCAAAAAGTGATTGAACAACAAGGGTGTGGTCTAATGCTGGTAGACCACATGGGGAAACCCAACAAGGGTCCAGATTCTCCTTGGCCTCTCTCTGCAGCATTTCTTCCTCATGGATATGTGGCAGGACCCCTTCAGAAATGTGGGTCTTATTGTAGAGTTTCTTTATGGCCAACTCCAAGATGGAAAGGCAGGGTAAGATGATTTTAGTTTCTCTGTCTGCCTTGGGGAAGAGAAACTCTAGTTTCTAGGACCTGCTTTGGTGAGAAAAAGGAGCAGGTAAAAGAAAGGAGGGCAGCAGTCACAGAGAGAGATGTTGCTTTCAGGCTTGATTCTGAGGCTATGGAAGAAATAAGCCAGATAATGGATGTGGAGGGGAAGACTGTGTGTGTGTTATTGTATTGTAATATCACAATGGGTTACTTTAAGTTTCTTCCAAATAGAATTTGTTAAAAGCAGATTTCTCGAATATACTGATCCTAATGCAAACATACTATTTCAATTTCTTTTTAAAAAAAATTTGTTTGTATTTATTTTTATTTTTCATTGATTTTTTTAAAATACATGACAGCAGAATGTATTACAATTCTTATTACACATATAGAGCACAATTTTTCATATCTTTGTATAAAGTATGTTCACGCCAATGCATGTCTTTATACATGCACTTTATACATGTACTTTTTTTGCATTACAATTCTTATTACACATATATACCACAATTTTTCTTATCTCTGTTTGAATATAAAGTAGGTTGACACCCAATTCATGTCTTCATACATGTACTTTATATCTTATATGCTTTAGAGTATATATCAGTTTTACATATAACTACTAAATATTTTTAACATTGTGAGTCATATTTGTAATCCCCATTTTACAGATAATTATGCTGAGGCTAGTTAAGTTGAAGAAACTTATGCCTGGTCTCATTAATAAATATCAAGAGTAGACTTGAATTTAAGTCTTCTCAAACTAAGTCTCTTGCATTGTCAGATATTATATGGTCTATTAAATTTCTTTCTATATTAATCTAATTGTGAAATATGAAAGTTGCTAAATTCTTCTGAAGTAATAATGGACACAAAGATTCTAAATAGTAACAAGGTTATTTTAAAACAGTTATTTAAAAAGGGGAAGGGAAATTGCATGGAAATGGAAGGAGACCCTCAGGGTTATACAAAAGTACATACAAGAGGAAATGAGGGGAAAGGGAAAAATAATACAAGGGGGAGAAATGAATGACAGTAGAGGGGGTAGAGAGAGAATAGGGGAGGGGAGGGGAGGGGAGGGGGGATAGTAGAGGATAGGAAAGGCAGCAGAACACAACAGACACTAGTATGGCAATATGTAAATCAGTGGATGTGTAACTGATGTGATTCTGCAATCTGTATATGGGGTAAAAATGGGAGTTCATAACCCACTTGAATCAAAGTGTGAAATATGATATGTCAAGAACTATGTAATGTTTTGAACAACCAACAATAAAAAATTTAAAAAAGGGGAAAATTTAGAAAAACTTATGGTTTAACTTTGATCACACTAGAGCTAATTTTCTTACCTGACAAAAAACAGTTAATTTACTAGAATAGATTGCCAAAATCTCAGTTTCTCTTTTTTGACAAATTAAAAATTTTTGAATAGAAAGATAAAATTCTGCAAAATGCAACCAGAAAAAAGCAATGAACAGGAAAAAATTAATTCTGAGAAAATGATGAGGACTGCTGACAAATAAAAAAGAAAACAAGATCTTTAAATTTGGGAAACTTAATATGCTAGTGAATTGAACAAAACAAAACAAAACAAAACAAAAAACAACCAAAAACTAGTCTTTGAGTAGTGACTAGTGCTGCTACAAAGGAATATAAAAGATTTTTATTGATTTGTACTTATTCTCAGACATTTACTTTTTATTCATTTTTTTCCTGGTTTAATTAAGTTGCCTTTTAAAAAACAGTTCTAAAATATTATCTGTGATGTTTATACAATGTAATGTTATGGTTCTCTAAAACCTGAGTTAATGCTGTACAGGCAAAATCCACTAGGTGGCACTATAATACCATATTTGGTTTGGAATTTGGCTTGCATTTTTTTTTCTTTTCTCTCCTACTTTTTCATTTTCAGTAAGATGCCAAATTGAACTTCCTAGGGAGAGGGCCCTGGGGAGTGCTAGTTGCTCTAAGGGGATGAACTAACGCTGATATTGGGAATTTTGAAAAAAGGATGTGTAATGCTGACCAGAACTGGAAAATTGGAAGTAATGCTTCTGTCTTTTCCTCTTACCTTTTACCCTTCTCTGTTCTTCTTGCAATGGAGTACAGTAGGAAGTCTGGGAGCAAGGGAGTCTGGGAAACTCTGTAGCATCCAAGCACAGAGCAGAGTAGAAAAGAGGCTTGGAGCCAAAAAGCAGTAAGTAAATAAGTGGCATAAAAATGTCAAACACCAATATATAAGAAGAATGGGAATGGTGGTTGAAGTCTTTGTATTATTCAGGAGAATAAAAACACTGATTATATTTAATTTTTTGAAAGTTGAATATGTACATCACACAAGGCAAGGATATCCACCTTCACTGCTCTTATTCAACATAGTACTACAAGTCCTCATCCTTAGCATATGCACAAGAAAAAGAAGAAAAAAAGGCATGCAAATTGAAATGCAGGAATTCAACTATCCTGTTTGCAGATGACCTGATCCTATATATAGAAAACCTTAAAATTCCACCAAAAAACTCTGTTAGAATTAATAAACAAATTCACTAAGGTTGTAGACACAAGATCATCATATAAAAATCAGCTGTGTTTATATATACTAATAATAAAGTAGCTGAAAAAGAAATCAAAAGAGCAATCCATTCACAGTAACTACCAAAAAAAATTTAAAAAACATAAAGGACCTAGGAATAAATTTAGTCAAGAAGGTAAAACAACACTACAATGAGAACTACCAACACTAATGAAAAAAATTGAAAAGGACACCAAAGAAATGGAAAGATACTCCCTTGTGCATGGATTGGAAAAATAAGTCCTGTTAAAATTTCCATGCTACCCAAAGCAATCTACCATTCCATTGCAATCCTTATCAAGATACTAATGTCCAGATTTCACAGAAATAGAACAACGACAATAAAAAGACTCCTAAATTCATTTGGAACCACCCAAGTCCCTACATTGCCAAAGCAATCCTGAGCAAAATGAATGAAGCACTCCCCTGACTGTGACAAGTGGGCCAATGTAATATTTTAAGACATCTATCATTTACCAAAGTCATTTTGAATTCATATCTTCCCTTTTGAGCAGTGGCTCTCTGCACTCTCCTGCTTCGTACTGGCTGCTGTCTTAATTATAACTTTTCTCTCTGAGAGCCTTATGAAAGAACACTCTTCAGCACCAAGACAAGCTGCTGCCTCTTCATGGGTAATAGGCTGTTCTTTATACAGGCCTGGGGAATGATCCAGAGATAAGAAAGCTGGGAAAGAGCAGGCCTGCCTACGTTTTTCTGTCCTCCTAATAATCAGTATGTCATCTCTCTACAGTACAGAATCCACAGCCTTGCCAAGACTGAAAACTATCAGAGCACTCGAATCTGACATAAAACACTCGATTATTTGGTTGGGACCATGACTACACCTACTATATTTCATAGAATTTTAGAGCCAAGAGACATCTTAGAGACAATCTAATCTAACCCATTTATTTCCCCGATGGGAACTCAGGGAGTTTTTTCTGATTAAGCTGCTTTTTCGGCTATCCAATTCCGTGCCCTCTGTTTGCCAGCAAAACGGCATCCATCTGACTGTCTAGTGAGGGAGGTAGGATAAGACAGCTCATCTGGTGTAGTTCTACAACTTTATAGATCATGAGATCAGAAAAGACTTAATCACTTATCCAAATCCAAAAGGTAAGTGTCAGGGTCTGGACCCAGGTTTTCTCCTGGTATGTATTCTAGGGTACCCTATACTTGAGTGTAGATAGAATTCTTAAATGGTTAGAAAATAAATATTGTGAGTAATCTAGATCCTTCCATTGCACTTCTTCAAAAGTAACATGAAATACTTTTAAAAAATTGACTAAGTTCTTCTTTGAGCCTACTTCTACTTTTAAAAATATATTTTGAAACTTTATTTTTATTTATTTACTTTTTGGTGGTGCTGAGAATTGAACCCAGGGCCTCACACATGCCAGGCAAGTTCTCTGCCACTGAGCCACATCCCCAGCCCCTGAAAATTTAAGTGTCCATATGACAGATTTAATAGTCATCAACATTTTACCTCACTTGTTCCTTCTATGCATTTCTTCTTCTTTGATGAAATATTTTAAAACAAATCCCAATGTTGTGTTGTTCTGTCCCAACATATTTTAGTATGCTTTTCCAAAACAATGAACTTAAAATACCATGAAACAATTATCACCCCTGGTAAGATCAGTAATTTCTTGGTAGAGTTTAATATATTCAGTATCTATAATTCTTGAAAGTCTCAAAAATAATCTTTTTGTTTTAACTTTGATTTGTTCAACTAAGAAACTCACGTAAGGTCTATACACTATACACTACATTTGGCTCAATCTCTTTATTTTATTTTATTTTTTTATTTTGTACTGAGGCTGGAACCCAGGGGTGCTGGAATCCATGGAGCTACATCCCCAGTCCTTTTTCATTTTGAGACAGGGTCCCTCTTAAGTTGCTGAGGCTGGCCTCCAACTTGCGATGTCCTGCCTCAGCCTCCCGAGTTTCTAGCATCACAGGTGTGTGCCATCACATGCCTGGCACTGAATCTTTTTAAATGTAGAGCAGTTGCACATCTTGCATGTTATTGATTTTTTTTGGATAAATTGGGTCACTGTATTCTGTAGAATGTTCCACACTCTGGATTTGTCTGTGTGATTCCTGTTGGTGACATTTAATTTGCTATCCTATCTCCCGTATTTCCTGTTAACTGGAGGAGTGAGGCTCCAGGTTTGATGAGATTCAGGTTCACTTCTTTTGGTAAACATTTGTGATGCTGTGTGCTTCCAAGAAATCACATGATGTTAGTGGCTAGGCACACACTTTTATGATGCTAACATGAGACAATAACCTATCGAGTTTTCATCTAACAATTTTATCTACTGATGAAAGATACTTGCATATTTACCTTAAGGGATGCGGAATGGTAATTTTCCAATTTTCTTTCTCTTCACTTTTATTAACTGAAATTTTTCTCTACAACTTTCCATTGTGAACTAGAGCTATTTGGTTTCTCTGTAGTATAGAAAAGGCAGTATACATGTTTAATTCTTTTCTTTCTACTTCCAAGTTTCAAAGTAAAAGATTATCTAAATAGTTAAATGGGACCAGCTGGATTTGTGTGTTTACTTTTGTTGTTGTTGGCTTTTTTAGTGATACAATGAGCCTATGAATTGTAATAAGTTAACTGCAGTCACTATTCTTGTCATCATCCTCATTTTGGCCATTGGGATTTCTTTCTCATATTTATTACTGTTTCTTTCTGACACGTCCCACTAGTCTTTGATTTCCTGAGTTTTCCTTTCCAGCACAACTCGTTATAGATTCATTTCATGCATGTCCAGCCCCAAATCTGGAATCAGAAATCTGCCATACAACTCTGATTCCTTTTTAGTGAGAAATGCTACTTAATGACCAAAATATGGGCCCTGGTGGCAATCTTGCTTTTGAGTGGTATTGTCCTCTAGATCTTTGCAGTTATAAAGCTAAGGCATACATATTTTGAAAATAAAAACAAAATCGTGAAATAATATTGGAATTTCCAATGCAAAGTTGACATTATAGAATTTTCATTTTCATTTATCTTGAAACTCTTAGGATAGTAATTTTTGGTTCTTAACATTGACTCTATGACTTATTTGAATTACCTTCATGCAAAAATGTATGTGTATTTGTATGTCTACATGCTAGTTTTAAATTAATAATACTAATAGTTGCTAAGTTAAAATTTACTTGAAACTGTGATTAAAATGAATTCTACTTAGGATGCACATCCAAAATACTTTAAATAAATCTGTTTTCTAGGTAGTAATCCCCTTAATTTGGTAGGTTTGCAGGCTTAATTGTTTCCATGTGTTTTCAGCTTGAGAGCAAGTGTGATCTTGCCATCACCTGAATACTAGTCAGAGAGAGATCCTCAGACTCCATCTCAGAACTTGTAGGTCAGAATCTTTGGGAGTCAGGCACTGAAGATGATTTCTGTGTAAGTCTAAAGTTTGAGAGCCATTGATCTACCAATGTACATTGTATTAGTTTTCCTAATACGAATTAGATACAATTCATGTATCTATTAACAATCTTTTTTTTTTTAAGTCCCAAAGTTATCATATAACATTCACACTATTCTAAATCTTGCTATTGGAAGAATACTCAGTAGAAGTCATTTTGTGATTTTACCGAAGTACTTGGGGGGTAGATATCTATAAGTGAGATTTCTAGATAGTACCCTAACTCCAGACATTATCAAATTCTTTGTCTGGGGTTGTATCAGTTTGTATTCTTATCAGCTGTTTCCTACAAACTTAATAGCAGAGACTTGGATATTTGCTGGTGTGGTAAATGAGAAACTGTGGCTGCTTCTAGTTTTTTTGTCTTCCCCTTAGCAAGAGTGAATTTGAGGATATTTTCATACATTCAAGTGACATTTGCATTTCTTTTTCTGTGAAACGTCTGCTCATGGATTTGCCACTTTTCCTAGCAGGTTGTTAGTCTGTTTTTCCCTAAATTTGTAAGAAGTCTTGATGTATTAAGATTATTGGCTATTTAAGTGCAAATATCTTTTCTCATTCTATCATGTTTTTTGACTTCATTGTTGTTTTGTGTCACAACAACATTTTAAGGAAATGATGTAAATGAGCTTATAAATTTTATGTCATCATTTCCAGATTTTGAGTTATTTTAAGGGTTCCCTCAGCCCAGGTGATAAGGCTGCTGTGGTCTGAATGTGTACTACAAAATTCATATGTTGAAATTTAATGGCCTGTGTGACAGTATTAGTAAGAGGTGGGGTCTTCAGGAAGTGATGTGATGTGAAGGCAGAGTCTTTGTGGGTGGGATTAGGGCCTTTATGAAAGAGTTTAAAGGGTGGATTTCCTCTCTTCTGTCACATGAGGACACAGTGTTAACCCCCTTTTAGCTCGTCTGCCTTTCACTATGGGGGACACAGCATTCAGGGTGTCATCTGAAATGGAGAATCAGCTACTACCAGTCAGGGAATCTGCTGGAAGACTTGGTCTTGGACTCCCCAGCCTCCAGAGCTTTGAGAAATAAATTTCTGTTCTTTATAAGTCACTCTACCTCAGGTATTTTATTAGAGCAGTACAAATGGATTTAGACAAAGGCATTTCCTAGGTATTCAGTATAGTTTTAATTTTTACATTAAAAATGTGATTTATTTTAAATGTACCATATTCTGTAGTACTCACATGTTTTTTTTCTTTCCCCCCCAAGTTTGTCGGTCTTAACATGATTTGTTTTTACTTTACTAGCCATATTGCTTTCTTGTTAAATACAAATTACTTCTGTGATACAGAAAACATCTAGCAAACATATATATACTTGTATCTAGAATTAACGGTGGTCATTTTTTGCCTTCTTTCTTTGTATCTGCATTTTTTTTTAAGATTTCTTTTTTTAGTTGTAGATGGACACAATACCTTTATTTTGTTTACTTATTTTTTTAACATGGTGCTGAAGATCAAACCCAGTGCCTCACACATGCTAGGCGAGTGCTCTACCACTGAGCCACAATCCATCTCTGTATCTGCATTTTTTTTTTAATAAGGACACAAAAAACAGACCAAATAAGAAATGTAACAGTAACCATTTATATACTTCTTAAATCCCACTTCATACCTCTCCATTATGATTTTCTAAGATGTTCAAATTTACATTTTTAATCATTTGCTGCATATAGCTAAACTGTATGTAGAACAAACATAATTTATTATAGTTCATCTTTTTCCTTAGTGAGATGCCACTTTTCTCAAATATGAGATTTGATAACCACACTTGAGGCTCTTGATATACCTTCTATTCTGTTTTATTTGTGTATCTATACCATACATAAATTCCATTGCCCCATCATTCTCTATTTAGGGACATTTATAAAAACTCGAGCAATTGTATAGGTGTCCTATAAATTTTTATAGGGTTTTAGAGTTTTCCTATCTATAGGATGATGGGACAAACACCTTTTAATTATAGTGCCTTTAAAACACATCTTAATATCTGGTGATAATAATTCCCATGGTCTTTTCTTTCTTTAACTACTGTCTCTTTATTTGCTATGAGAAGCAACACTTCAAATAGTTACTTCTTCCTTTCTTTTGCTCCATCCCTCAATTTTATTGAATAGTTTTGCCTCTTAAATACACTTATACTTCTGTTTTTTAGTTTATCAGCTTCAAATGATCTACTTAACTCACATTTATTTTTTACTGGTTTTCTGAAAATATGTATCTGAAAAGCTAATACCTTGTATCTGGTTGACTTTTATGTATTCTTTTTCTTCCTTTCAGATTGTTGATGTTTGCATTAGAACATCTGGAATTCATATTCTGTTTTGGTGGCCTTGTTTCTCTCCCTCTGTCCTGGTTCTATAGTTGAAGGCACTTAGTGCTCACATCTCAAGGCTCTCCTGGAGCTTTTGCAATTCTCTTGTGCTGGATTGTTTTCTAGTACCTTCTTCACGAAGGGCTGGTAGGGACATTCCTTGAGCTCTAGTATGTTCACAACTCTTTGTGTTCTTTATAGTTGAAGAAAAATTTGACTAGATGTAAAATCCTAAGCTCATATTTTCTGTCACCTTGAAAATGTCAAAATCTTAGAAATGTTAAATATATCTTCAAACTGTTGCTCCAGTGTTTTCTACCATAAAATGTTACACTTTAGAAGATTGATGCCAATAAGTTTTTTATTTTTCCTGAATGCCTCAAGGATTTTTTCTTTAATTTCAAAGTTTAATAATTTTATAAGGTATGTCTGATATTCACCAATTTTAAGCATTTCTCCATTTCTCCTTGGTATGCAGATTCAGAACTTCTTAAATTCAGAAAACATGCTTGAGTAACAGTTTCAAATGTATTTCGTTGTTGTTGTTTCATTTTCTAAGTGTTGCTTTATAGCTCACCAGTTTATACTTAATATTAGATTTCTGTTATCTGCTGCTATTTAGATTACTATTTCCTGAATCTTAAAAATTTAAAAAAATGTGAATATATAAAAGCAGAGATGTGAAAAGAAATTTTTGTTTTTAAAAATCTTCGAGTTCCTTCACTCTTCGCTTTTCATTTTCTATTGCAGGGAGGTGGGTGCTGGGAATTGAACCAGATCTTCAAGCCTGCCAAGTACCTGCTCTCCCACTGAGGTGTACCCCTTTACATTACCCATTTTTCTTATCATGCATTCATGCCATCTATTTGTGTATTTCTTTTAATTCAGTCCTTATTTCTCTTTGTTTGCTGTTTTGTCCTCCCTAGTTCTTTCTTGTCGTTTGTCAATTCTTATTTTCTCTCTTTCCATGAGTTTTGCTGCATAGATAGATGGGCCTGGTGGTGCTTGCCTATAATAATGGTGACTTGGGAGACTGAGGTAGGAGGATTGCAAGTTCAAGGCCAACATGGGCAACTTAGTATGACACTGTCTCAAAATAAAAAATTAAGAAAAGGCTGAGATGTGGCTCAGTGGCACAGTGCTCCTGGGTTTAATCCCTAGTACCAAAAAAAAAAAAAAAAGAAAAAGAAAATTGTTATATAACTGCTGGGTATAAGTAATGCTATAATTCTTTAATTCTCTACAGCAGAATAATCACGCACCTAGCCAATATCACAGTCAATTTAAGTAACTTTTTTTTTTTGTCTTCTTCCTCTTCCTTTCATCAAAGCAGAATCCAGGAACTGTTTATGGCCAGGAGGATGGGGATAGGTCTGGTACCAGGCCTTTGGTGGTTGATATCTTTATTTTGGTTTCTCTGGCTGCATAATACTTCTGTTAAGAGATGACTCAGTTTAGGCATTTTGCCTTGGGTGGCCTTGGGCTGTTTTTCAGAGCATGTCTGTGCTTTGACTGAAGAGTTACAAGATGTTTATATCTTACTAAAACTTGGTAAACATCCCTCAGCATTTGGGATACCTTGTTCCACAACTGTCATTCTTCTGTCTATTGGAGATTTGAAGGTTAAACTTATCCCTTTCTCTCAGATTTCAAATTTATTGTTCTAGCATTTTCCCTTCACTAACTCCTTGCCACATTTTGCTCCTAAGAATATCAGCTTTGTAATGTTCAGTGAAATGGAAACATATTTTTACTTTTGTGTGTGTATTTCTAAGGACATCTTATATCTTTAGACCTTTAGAAGGGCATATTGTCTTTTCTTTTTTTAAATAGGGGAATAATGCTTGAGAAAAGAGATGTATTTTTCTAACACAATATTAAGTGCATTTTCACTTATTTAAGCCTGACTTAATGAGCAATAATTAGTGAAACTATGGTTAAGGGGTATATTTGGATATAGTAATAATAACAAAAATGACAACAATAATAACAATGCTGTAATTATTATGATATATTAATAATACAAATAACTTATTTTTCAACTTTTTTTGCCAGTGCCATTGATGCATAGATCTTTCAAGAAGCAGATAGCAAGATAACATTTGCTAATGTAAACCACAAGCTCTACCATTGAACTGAGCTACATCCCTAGCCCCAGGTAAGAAATTTATTAGAGGTAACACCTTAAATGGTAAAGAAGGAGGGAGTCGTCATATTGCAATGCCTATCTTTATTTATTTTTTAAATATTTTTTTAGTTGTCAATGGACCCTTATTTTTATTTATTTACATATGGTACAGAGAATCAAATCCAGTGCCTCACACATGCCAGGCACATGCCCTATCACTGAGCCACAATCCCAGCACCCCCCACCCCAATGCCTATCTTATACCTGCAAAAGATGAAAGTGAAGGAAAAATTGTGGAGGAAGAGACTCAGATCAGAGTGTAGGTGTGAAATTCTCTAGCCTGGGCTATTGGGAGCAAATGTTGGTCACTAGATGAAACTTGTATGAAATAGGATGGCTTGGTTCTAGGTTCTCTGTCATGTCCATTCATCTACTGGGGGCAGCCAGGGTCAATGTGGATCATGTGTGTAAACAAAAATGACCAAAAATGTGAACAGATCTCAAATCAGCAAGCTGTCTTTATTAAGCAGCAGTGGAATAGCACATTGTCAGGGGTGGCTGGTTACAAGAGGGATCTGTGTTTTATAGGTCTTAATGAGAGTTAATCATAGCAGAATGTTGAATGTGACTTAATCATTAGAGAGTGAGGATGTGCCTTTTGGGCAGTTAGAAAACTAGTTGTGTAGGTTAAAAATCGAACTCAGGAAAACAGTTGTAAAAGCTTGAAACTCATTGTTACTGGGATAAAAATCCAGAGCCCAGAGTCCATTTGTTTGCCTTCCCCTCCAGGACTCAAGTGTTATTGGGAAAGGAGGAAAGACTAGAGCCCAGAACCTAATGTTTACCTCCTACCTACTGGGAAGGGATGAAAGTCCAGGGCCCAGGGCCTAATAATGTTTTCTTTTTCTGTCCTGAGACCCATTGTCTTCCCTCCTTCCTGGGGGCTGTAATTCCCCTTTTCTTGGGGAATGTTATTTTCCATATCCTTCATTGTGAATGCTGTGGTGCATTCCGAAGTGTGGGAGTTGGAGGTTGTCAATCACTTAGGCTGCTTTGCATCGGGTACTCTGGAAGGGATGTCTGAGTAGGTCACCTTTCATGATGGCTACTAGTGCCTGCTTGCTCTATGTAGCATTGTATAAAGAGCTACTTCATTGTAAATTTTCTATTAAAGCACTTTGACAAAGTTTTCATGTGAAGGAGGAAGTAATTCCAACAGGGATGAAATAATGCACAACTTTTTATTGTTGAATATTCCTAAAATGTCTAACAAATATCGATCACAGAATGTGAAAGGAAGTAAAAGTATCATTTATCATTGGGTTGTATTCAAATAATCACAACCTAAATCTACCATTGGATAAACTGTTCCTTTAGTCTTGACATTTTGTTGGAAGTAAAGTACTCATCACTGACTGAGACGTACAAAATCAGTAACTGGATGTCCCTGTTTCTAATCCGTCTGTCCTTGTGACCCTTTTGATTTTGATCTACAACCAATTTGTTTTCAACAGAATCATCTGTTTCCAAAAGGACCAGAAAATCTCCTTGTCTGGAAATCAGGTCATCTGTGGCCTCATTCTGCTTTGTTACAATGTAGCTGTGTGACCTTCCAGAAATTACTTCACCCCCTTGGGCTTCAGTTTCTACATCTGTGAAATGAGTTTATAAGATTAGACAATCTCTAGGCTTCATCTAGTCTACGAAATATTGAAGTAAATTGAAGGTTATGGATAAAATGTCTCTCTATTTGTTATCAAAATCTAAAAGACATGGAAGCCATATTTAGGAAATGTGTAGACAGCCGTATCTTGAAAAATTGAATTAATATTTAAAACAATCTTCTAGGCTGTACAACAGGTTAATTTTGATGACATAAACTTTAATCAGAATCAGGTAGCTTTTTAAAAACATAAGTTGAAAGGGTAAAGTTTCTAAGCTGCTTCTAAACTGCAAAGCCTGAGTTAAAATGTAAAAAACCGGGCATTGTAAAGTTCCTAAGCTGCAAGGCCTGAGTTAAAAAGTGAAGGACTAGGTATTGTTAAGTTCCTCTGCTACACCCAGAAATTCCTGAGGCAGTTAAGACAACGCCCTACTGGCCATTTAGTTGATTAATAGCCTAGGGCCCTGTGCGATCTTGCAGGTAGGCATCGCAGGGCCTAAACCAATCAGTTTGAATGTAACCCCCTCCTTAGGAATGACCTATCACTCCAGCCTGACCTGTTCCCGCCAATGAATGAACTAATCATGTTTAGGAATTGTTGTTTGATTTTCCCACGGTGTATGATGATTTGTTAAAGGAGACTGTGATGTATGTAAAGTCCCCGCCCTCCCCAAGAAGTGTACTTAAGCATTGTTCAACCCCGGCTCTGGGCTCTGGGCTGCTCTCCTTTCTTGAGTGAGCACGGAGCCCCAGCACGCTGGATTGGATCCTCAATAAATAAATCCCCTTCTGCAATTGCATGAGTCAGTCTCTTGGTGGTCTCTTCCTCCGACGCTTCGCCAGACCCTTACAAAGTCTTCTATTTTGGAACAGTTTTAGGTTTATAGAATTACTGTAAAGAGAATATAGAGTACATATTTGTTTTTGCTTTGCATTTATGTTTAAAAATATTAATGATAATCTGTGTAGGGGATTGAAGGAGATAGAGTCGGGGCTAGTGGGGCACAATAGAGAGAATAGATTTAACATTTTATGTGAAAAGAATTAAGGCATATCATCAGATATTATCCTGATAATACGTGACTATTTAAAAAAGAAAGAAAGAAAAAAGACACTAGTGTAAGATCAGACACTATATAAATAGAGACTCATGATCCAGCATAAGGAAAGCAACAACAATCATATTGTGCTGTAACCTGGCTGCTTTTGGTGTAGGGAACTACATTTAGAAAGGAACATTGAAATGTTTGTAGGAGAAGAGGGATCAGGATGATGGAAGATGTGGAAATTATTATACAAGAGGGCAGACTGAATGAACTGGAAAGGTTTAGCATGAATAAAAGATGACTTAGCATGGATATGCAATCAATTACTCTTTAAGGTTATTTTAACAGTTAGGCAAACCCATCATGTAATTACAAAATTAAAATCACATAAAGAGGTATACAAGGCTTCCACTGCTTCTGTTCTTCTCTTAGCCCATCCTGTTTAAATATGAATCTTTTGAATCCTTTCAGTGTTTCTTTGGGCAATTAAAAGCAAATACACATATGCAAAAGGAGCCAAACAATATAGGTTGTTTTTACCTTTATTTATTCTTTACTTAGTAATATTCATGGATGTTTCTTTCCATGTATGTAAAAGAAGGTGCCTATTTTTTTTTAAACAACTGCATAGAATTCCATTATGTGAAAGCAGCAGACTCTGCTTAACCAGACCTACAGATGAATGCTTGAATAGTTGCTCATATTCTGCTTTTATAATGTTCTCATTCATGAACAAAAGAAAAGGGAATAGCAATGACTGTTTTTCATCTGGAATGCTTGCAAGTATATCTGTGGGATAAATTCTCAGAAGTGAGACTCCTGGGTCAAAACCTACTATGCATTTTTAATTTTGAAAAATGTTGCCCAATTGCTCTCCACAAGGGTGGTCCTACTTTGCATATCCAAGATGAATGTAGGAGAATAAATGTTTCTATGCCTTACCCACACAGTGTGTGCTCAAACACTTGAATTTTTGCTCATCTGTGAGGTACGAAGAAGCATTTCAATGCAGTTTCAATCTTCATGCATCTCATAGTGAAGGAAGTAGAAAATCTTTTCATATGTTGAAGAGCCTTGTTTCCCCTGTGAATGCCAATCATACCATCTGACAATTTCCCACTACAATGTGGTTCAAAGGTTGAGATGAGATTAGTGCCAACCAATTTCCTCTTGGCATTCACCTCCCCAAGCTGAAAGCGGCTTGGATGACTGGACACCTGAAACACTTTGCCTGTGGGACTTTTGTCCTGGCTGCATAGTATGTAGGAAAGTCAGAAGTGCTGGAATGTTCCTGGCAGCTTTTCTTATCCAACGATTAGCAGGGATTTAGTGGATGAAAACCACAGTTTTCTTTCATCTAGATGGTGATAGTTCTCAGGTATATTTGACACAACCTCCTAGAGTTGCCTAGCTGAGCTAAGCTCCAAGTCACCCCTGTGGGTGACTGGCTTAAAAACTCACACTTTACTCCTCCCCTGTTCTCACTTTACTCCTCCCCTGTCCTGTCTACTTTACTTCTCCCGGTATTTAATGATTTAACTTACAGGATAAACCATTTGCCCCAGAATCCTTGCCTCAGGATCAGTGTCTGAAGAAACCAAGCCAACCTGGGTTTCTGGGGCCTATGTTTAATAGTCAATGTATGCTCTGCAGATAGTGCTGCTTTGTGAAGTGTTTGTGTCATAGGCAAAGGTATCTCTCTGGAGGAAGGGCCTGAGGAGTTCTCAGAGACAAAGGGGAACTCCACCCTGGACCAACAGGTCCTTGACTTAGGAAGATGGGAAAGAATTCCATCATGTACCAGTCAAAGGCATAGAATGAGGTTTATGGTTTATTTAGGAATGCAGACATGCACTCAAGAGAGAAAGCAGGCTACTTCATCTGCCAATTTTTTTTTTAAAGGAACCTTGTTGAGAAGTGGATATAGGTATATAGGGAAGTTATTAGTCTATTGATTTCAAGACAGTTTTTGGTGGTCTGGTCATTTTCAGCATCCTGGCTGATGTGGTCTTCGTTGTCTGATCAATAGAAACACTGGAAAGTCTCCCTCAATGACAGGTTTTTAAAAATATCGTATTTTTCTTTGCTAAACCTGTTTTTTGGTGAGCTAATTAATAGTGCAGAAGATAATTACCATATGTGAGTGAATTTACCATAAACTTTAAGACTTATAGATTTCCCAGGAACTTGGGAGTGACGACGTGGGAAGAAAACTGGCTTGGGAAGTGATAGGCCTGGAACAGTATGTAGAAGTTTTGAATTAAAATTTTGTTTCCTTGTCCTTTTTTTATGTCTCCTTTCTACCTATTTATTTTTTAATCCTACCTCATTTATTACCAGTCTGTGATAAATTCAGAAACTTAAAGTTTAAAAACTTGAGTGGTCATTTATTGTTGCCACAATATTTAAGTGTGAGATGCACATTGCTCAATGATGAGCTGGAAAAAAAAAACACAAAACAAAAATATGGGCCCTTATTCCTGTTTTAGGTGTTAGCATTCAGAAAAATAGGTGAAAGTACAACTAAGAAAACTTCGGTGAGATACAAGAGAGAGATACCTAATAACTGCCCACAGTGCCTAAATATGGGAGAGATTTCTTCCTGGTGTCCATCAGTGCCCTATCATGAGAGGGGAAGTCTGGCTGGCTGTTAGAGACTCTGTGGGCAGTCTCTGTGTTGGCTCCCAGTGTTTACAGATACTACTACTCTGCTGTAATGAAATGAGAACAGGGAGTCTGTCATTCTTTCTCACCCCTATTATCAGCATGAAAGAAAGGATTAGTAAAAATGGAACTAGTATTCTGATTGAACTCCTTAAAAACCTCTTGATTCTAAAAAATCATGGGGGAAAGTCTGATTTTCATTGATTATGTCTCACTAGTTTTTGATGTACTGTGAGTGCTAGTCCAACAGCCCTTCATTTTTAAAAAACAGAGAGACTGGCAGCTCTAGGTTATAGGCAATAGGACTAAAACTTATATATAAAAATATGCATATATTTTTAAAGAACTAAGATTCCTTGGCAAGTATTGAAGCTCTAAATGAAAAGTGTTGTGCAATTTTCTGCATGAGTCACTGGATCTCAAGTACAAATAGGTTCAGTACACAAAACACTCAGGTGAGCTGGAGAGAGAGGAGCTGTCCCCTCCTTCACTGCTCTCTTGAGTCCTTTGGTGGGGGTAGGGGTGGGGGGTTTGCTTCTCTTTCCCTGGAGAACTCCCTCTGAGCTCAGGAAGACTTGTGGCCAAAGTGGGAAGATTAAACTGGCAGTTGCCACAGGGTTGATCCTGCATTACAACCACCTCGGAGTATGTATTGAAATCAACACAAGCAAGTTGGGAGTATTGAGAACAGGGGATTCAAGAATATATAAAATGTTAAAGAGATTCCTGTTTAAAAAAAAAATCTTTCAGAATAGAATTGCCAGTGATTTGGTCTTTTTAGCCTAATTTGTGGATTCCAAGGAAATTCTAGAGGATAGCACTGTGTTCTCCATCCTACAGTTGTGTTCAGAGGGGATGGTTCTAGAGTCAGACTGCCTGGATTCAAAGTCTATCTCTGCCTCTTACTGGTTGCGTGAACTATTTTGTCAAGGCTTAGTTTCTTCTTCTGAAAAGGTTGGGTTAATAAAAAGTACGTTAGAGAATTGTTAGGAAGATTAAATGGGATAATAGCTGTTGTGTTAGCACAGGGTTTGCTCATACTGTTACATGATAAAGATCATTGAAAGCCATCCAAGATTCCCTTGCAGCAGGCAGCGAGCAGCACTGGGTGCTTTTAGTCTTGCCTGGGTGAAGGCCAGGATGCACTGTCCCACTCTTCTACTCTCCCCTTCTCTCCAGTCCTGTCCCTTTACCCTTGAGCCTTCTCTCACCTCGGTCCTATTTGGGAGTTCAGTGTTTTGCCTTGAACTTGAGGTAAGAGTAACTTATTCTCTTTCCCTAAGTTCTACTGAACAAATCTTTAGACAGTGGAGGATTTTTTTAGATTGTAATCCTTTTTATAGAGGATTGGAGTAGGATTGTGTAAGGATATTTGTGGGCTCTTCTGGTGTGTGTGTGTGTGTGTGTGTGTGTGTGTGTATGTTGGCCTGGTGATGGTGGGGATGCTGGTAGTGATGAGAATGAAAATTGTGACCTTTGTGTGCAGTACCTTGAATGCCCTTTCTCCACGATTTTGGGAGAAGTTCCAGAATCTCTTGAGCTCCCAGAGGTGAAATGCATTATACACATTCATCATTGTCAGGACTCTTGTGATCCCTGAACAATAAATGCATAAAGAGCTCTTGAATGAATTTCTAATTGAAGTAGGTTTGCTTAAGGGCTTTTCCCATTTGCTCTGGCTTACTCCAAATTGCCAGTTCTTTCTTCATCAGTTGTATTTTAAATCATATTTTGAAAGCATGATAACTAACACCCATTAGGGCTGCAGCCATCCAGTTGTGCCGGACATTTAATGCCAGATCGCACTGTCTGAATCTGACCTGAAGTCCACTTGTTAAGCCACTTGTTAGTCCTGATCTGGTGGCATCTGCCTTCAGAAGGAAAGCATCTTTTCTTCAATGCTCACAAAACTCCTGGGTGGGATACTATAGCCATCCCTGTGTTTAGACAGCTGATGCCTCTGCTCTCTGAGGTCATACGGAAGCACAAGCAGAACTTGGAATGCACCACCCAGCTAAGCTCAAGCATATATTGCACAAAGCTGCCAATCCATGCATCTGCTTTTAATCTATGTACTGCCCTCTCCTTACCCTCATCACTAGGGATGGCATTTTTAGTCCCATTTGCTGGAACTCCTGTGATTCAAAACCTTTTAGGCACTTTCTTTGGAATGAGGATGAATCAAAACCAGAATTAAACAAAACTAGAAAATATTTTAAAAGGAACATTTAGTGGGTACACATTTATAAAATCAGTCGAAAGAATACAAAAATAAATGATCTATGAACTTTATAATTTTTTTCTTAGAATACAGGAAACATACCACTGGTAAAGAAGTTTAGTTCAACATTTTTATGTTGAACAGGTTGAATCTGTTAAAAGGAGTACAATTCACTCAAAGCACCTGTTTCTATCTGTTCTAAACTCTTTTTTTTTCACCTGGAAGAGCCAGTTGTGTGAAGACAGTAAAATCAGTTTGATGGTTTTGGGTGGAGGAAGGGTTGTTGGAAGGATGGAAGGAGAACTTGGCCTTCTCTGGGTGGCTGATGGGAACCTGATGAAACCACCGGGGTAATCTCCAACTTCAGGCTTCCTGGTGGCTTTTTTAAGTACTCAAGTAGAGAATTCTTTTTTTTTTTTTTTTTTTTTAAATATTTTTAATTGTAATGGACACAATACCTTTATTTTGTTTATGTAGTTGTGGTTTTTTTTTCCCCCAATGTGGTGTTGAAGAGCTAACCCAGTGCCTCATACATGCTAGGCAAGTGCTGTACCACTGAGCCCCTGCAGTGGAGTATTCTTACTAGGCGATAAAAAATAGAGCTTGTCTTCATTACAAGTGTTTTACAAAAGGTGTGGCATTGGATCAGGCAGGTCTAGGACAGCCCGCCCATCTGTGCAGAGACTAGTGAGGCCCAGGACAGCCTCATGAACACCAGTGGAGACTGAGCAGGCCCAGGAAAGCCCCCCAACCCTGGCAGAGACCATGTCGGATTAGGTCCTGACTTCCTTAACAAGACTCCTAAAGCACAAGCAGTAAAATCAAGAATCAATAAATGAGATGGATTCAAACCAAAAAGCTTCATCTCAGCAAAGGAAACAATAAGGTAAAGAGAGTGGCCACAGGGTGGGAGAACATCTTTTAGTATACACACATCAGATAGAGCCTTGATCTCCAGGCTATATAAAGAACTCAAAAACTTAACACCAAAAAAATAAATAACCCAAACAATAAGTGAGTTAAGGAACTGAATAGACACTTTTTAGAAGAAGATATACAATCAATCAACAAATACATGATAAATATTCAACTTCTCTAGTAATTAGAGAAATGCAACTCAAAATTACTTTAAGATTTCATCTCACTTTAGTCAGAATGGCAATTATCAATACAAGCAATAATAAATGTTGTCGAGGATGTGGAAAAATACACTCACATATTGTTGGTGGCAATGCAAATTGGTGCAACCGCTATGAAAAGCAATATGGAGATTTCTTAGAAAACTTGGAATGGAACCACCATTTAACCCAGCTATCCCACTCCTCAGTCTATACTCAAAGGATTTAAAATCAGCATACTATAGTGACACAGCCACATCAATGTTCATAGCAGCTCAAGTCACAATAGCTAAACTTTGGAACCAACCTAGATGCCCTTCAACAGATGAATGGGGAAAGAAACTATGGCATATATACACAATGGAATATCACTCAGCTTTAAAAGAGAATAAAATTATGTCATTTGCAGGTAAATGGATGCAGATGGAGAATACCATAGCAAAGTAAGCCAATCCTAAAATCCAAAGACTGAATGTTCTCTCTGATACATGGATGCTGATCCATCATGGGGGGTGGGGTGGGTGTGGGGATAATGGATGAACTTTTGGAAAAGGGAAAGGAGGGAAGGGGAGGGAGCATGGGTGCAGGAAAGATGGTAGACTGAGATGAACTTCATTAGCCTAGTGTGAGAAGCCACCGTGAATTACTTGAGGGTCTTCTCAGTATGGTAGCCAGGGAGATTTAGGTTTGGCATTGTAAACTATCCATGGCTCTCCTGTGACAATAGATTGCCCAGTGCACATGACTTTTATCTCTGCTGTACTAGAAAGACCCCTCATAGTAGCTCTGAAGATGGGCATAACGCATTGGGATCTGGACAGCCCAATTTTAACCTTTTTGGTGAAGCACATTCTATGGAAGGTCTTTGATGTTTCCCAATATAAATGAAGCAGGCATAGGCTCCATTTTGCCAGAGTCTAGAAGCCCAATCCATATGATCGGCTTGCCCATCCCGCCCTTGTTTTTGAAGATATTTTCGGTGTCCTGTGGTTCTTTTGCTGTCCTATTTTTCCTAGTATTCATTTCTAATCCAACTCTTTCCATGAGGGGAACCCCATCCCTACTGCCCACGTGGGACACTGGTGAGACCCTAGGTGCATGTATGAGTGCATATACGTTGCAACTCTACATTATGTACAACCAGAGAAATGAAAAGTTGTGCTCCATCTGTGTACAATGAATCAAAATGCATTCTGCTATCATGCATAACTAATTAGAACATATCAACAACAAAAAAATGTGGCATTTTCTATTTTTAGTGGAGGACTGTGACTCTTTCTAGAAAGGCTTGACTCCACAGGCTTCTCTGGACCATCCTGGATGGTACTTAAGCTTTGGTACTTAAACAATGGCACCAATTCTCTAGGCCAGTTCTGGCACACAGGCTGCTTTGCAGAACATGGGTAAGCAGTGATATTTCCCTTGTCTTCCCCACTGACGCTCCATGGTCAGCCCTGCACACCTTGGCCCTGCTCACTCTTGCTGCTTTTTGTATCCATGCTTGGGTTGATCAAGGATAGATGAAAGGAGCATATGCTCTGTGTACCTTCTCAGCTCTATTTAAGAAAACACAAATGGAAATACAACCCCAAACCTACAATTTTGCTATGAAACCAACACCCTCACCCAATGGTAATATTGATATTGTCACCTTTAAAATTAAATTGGCAATACATAGCAAATGCTAGTATACATTCTTTAATTTTGTAATCCAAATTCTTGGTAAGTCTTCTGAGAACAATGAAAATATGGAAAAATATTACTAGCACAAAGATTTTCTGAAATGTTATTTGTTTTAGTAAAAAATGGATATAGCCTATGTTTTCCATTAGGGCAGTGCTTAAATAAAAGCTCATTTATGTAATATTATGCAGCCATTAAATAAACATATATGCCATGTAAGTAGAGATTAAGACCTTTAAGAAATTAAGTGAAAAAGGAAGTAAAAATGAATATTTGATATAGATAGAACAAGCTTTATTGAAAGTCATTCTGGGTTATGGGGTAATATTTTAATATATTTTAATTACATAATATAATTTCATGTGTAATATGTAATCATAAAAGTAAGAGGCAAAGAAAAATAAACGGATTTTGTAGATTAGGCAGAAAAATGTCAAACCCAACGCTTTTTAGTTATTTTGGTGACGTGGGAAGATGTGCTTAAGTCTCCTTTTAGTTCCATGCTAGAGCCATGGGGATCATTCTGCTGAAGGTCATCTTGGAAAGGGCAGAGTCAGCCCAGAACAGCAGTGAGAACCATCCCACACTCTTACATGCTAACAAGGATTTGAGAATAGACATGTCTCACAGAAACTACTGCTCACACTTTCTTTGCCCTGTGATTGCCTGTAATTCTCTGCATCTAGGCATTGGTCAAATTTACTTTTTCAGATTGTTCATTTGATTTTTTTGCTTTTACTAGGGATTTAGCCCAGGGGTGCTTTACCACTGAGCTACATCCCCACCCTTTTTGTTTTGAGACAGGGTCTCACTGAATTGCTTAAAACCTTGATAAAATACTGAGGATGGCCTTGAGCTTGTGATCCTCCTGCACCGGCCTCCTGAGTCGCTGGGATTTCATAGATGATTAGCATTGTACAATATTTTAAAATGTAATTTATAAAGCATTAATATCAATATGGTGAAGCTTTACAATGTTTATTTAGTTTGCTAACTAAAATTCTGATTTATTTTAACTTTTTGTTCAAAGTCTTTTATCAAGTCTTCCTTGCTTATTGCACCCTGAGAAAATCCAAATGGATACTGTTCCACTTTGATTCAGTCTTTCCCATATCTATCCCTGTAGAGGAAAGATTTATGACAATTGTTATGGTTTGGATATGAGCTGTTCCCTAAAAGCTCATGTGTGAGAAAATGCAAGAAGTTTTAGAGGTGAAATGATTGGGTTATAAGAGCCCTATCCCAGTCAGTGTGTTAATCCCCTGATAGGGACTGACTGAGGGTCACTATAGGCAGGTAGAGTGTGGCTGAAGGAGGTGGGTCACTGGGGATATGCCTCTAGGGTATATATTTTGTGAGCTTAGGCTCTCTCTGCTTCCTGGAGCTATGTCCCCAGCTGCTCTCCTCTTCTATGATGTTCTGCCTCACCATGGGCTCTGAGACTTCTGAAATGGTGAGCTCCAAAATAAACTTTTCCTCCACTAAAATTGTTCTTTTCAGGTCTTTTGGTCACAGAGGCAAAAAAAAAAAAAAAAAAAAAAAAAAAAAAAAAAACCCTGACTAAAACAATTATATAGATTTGTATATATCCAAGGCATGGTTACTTCCAATCAAATGCAATATTTTTGTTGCGTTCCAAAATAGTTTTCCATGGTAGATATATGTACTGTTAAAAACAAAATAAAGGTATACACTTAAGCATGGATTTCACTGTGGCAGGGTTGGAGGTGTAGCTCAGTGGTACGGTGGCTTGCCTAGCATGTTCAAGGTCCTGGATTGGCCATAGCATTGTAAAACAAAACAACAAAACCAAAATACACTATGGCATATTTATGATCACCATTTTACTTCCAAAAAGGAAGCAAAAAATTTCATTCTTTTTACTCCATTTGAGCCTATTCTTCAGACATGTTGTGCAAAGCCTTTATCTGTGGCCATTGTGGTGCTACTTTCTCATTCATTTAACTCAGTGCTTGAATCTAAGGAGGAAGTTGTATGTACTTTTCTGGATTTTGCAAGATAAGATCATGAATGTTGCCTACAGCAAAGAAACTTCTTAATGTGAAACCACAAAACTAATCTGTTGGCAGCCCCATGGCCTCAGAGGAGAAGGGGGCGGGGGGACCTGCTCTGATCCCATCACTAACTTGAGAAAGAATGGTGTTCTCTTCCAATCTGTCATTTTATCAGTTAGCAAAGTTTCTGTCCGTGTTGATAAACTTCAGGCCATGGTGAGAGAAAAAGAGCTGTCTTACCCATTTCTGTATCCATTATTCTTCTCTAAACATTCAATACCATGCTTCAAAAGTCCAGGTAAATTCAACTTTCCTTTAAATATCTGATTTTCCATTCAGTGCTGATTTTGAGCATTTTGAATCCCTTTCCCAGCCCCGTCGGATCCGCATAAGGGTATTGTTTATGCACGGCATGATGAGGATAAACTTGATCACCAGCACTGTGCAGGGAATGATAAGTGCTAAAACATAAGCTGAAGGAAGGTACCATCTTAGAATTGAAGGGCTGAGGAACCTCTTCCCGCCATAGAGTAGGGCGTGGGCTGTGCATAAGATCAGGGTCAAATAACCCAGTTTGGACTGCAGACAAGAAATAAAAAGAAATACATTAATATATTTATACCTTAAAGTGAAATGCTATAAACCAATAAAATATTTGTCAATAATGACAAAGATTTGAAACCTATAATATTTAGGACACTTTGCTAAGTACAGGAAGAAATAT
Source organism: Marmota marmota marmota (assembly GCF_001458135.2). NCBI lineage: Eukaryota > Metazoa > Chordata > Mammalia > Rodentia > Sciuridae > Marmota > Marmota marmota. Next base: position 4,944,226 of record NW_026000137.1, on the reverse strand, counting down.
TAACCCTCCTTGATGGGTTAATACTTGATGATAAATATTTCATTAAAAGAAAGACTTATTACAGATGACATGGTAGCTTTCTCTTAACCTGCCTGGATGGAAAAGTTTCTCAGGGATAAACTCTTTTGAGTTACAATTAATGTACCTTGCCTTGGTCCTCAGTGCTAAAATTCTTTTATATCTTTTTTTAGAGGTCAGAGACAAATATGACCTCAAGAATCTCTGCATTAGTATATGCTACTTTGCAAGCAGAGGCTAGCTAATTTCTATTGCCATAAAGAGCAGTTTGCAAATTTATACTTTGTTCCCTCTCCCTTGGCCTAAATTCTAAAACTTAGTGTTTATTTCTTGATGTCAATTAAAGGTATTATGAGAAATTTTGGGCTGCATTTGATCTGTGGGAGACTTAATATTCAAACCTAATTTCAATTACTAGTGATCTCTTTTATTATACTGGCTCACAATGTGCATGCATCACAATCATCCAGAAGACTTATTAACAAATCACAGGGCCCCACCTACAGAGCTTCTTATGGAGGAAGTCTGGGACTTTGTGTATCTAACAAGTTCTCAGGTCATGCTGTTGCTACTTCTGCTGCCATACAATGAAGACCACTGATCTATAAGAATAGTTACTGCCTTTAATACAGTGCTGGTGGTTGATATGTGGAAAAAAACAATTTTCACTCTTTCATATCAGCAATAAGTCTGGAGTGATGTTATCTATCAAATCTTGTTTTGAAGGTTTTAAACTTCATTGCAATGTCTACTTCCCTTATCAATATGTTGATATTATAAGGTTAATTTTCAGAAGGTTAAAGGTTTGTCTTTGGGTTTCTTTTACATTGCACATAGTAATATCTCCACACCTAGGGCTCTGGGAGTAGTCAGAAATCTTGACAAAGTGTGCCACTAGGAACAACAAGTGCTGGCGAGGATGTGGGGAAAAGGGTACACTTGTACATTGCTGGTGGGACTGCAAATTGGTACGGCCAATTTGGAAAGCAGTATGGAGATTTCTGGGAAAGCTGGGAATGGAACCACCATTTGACCCAGCTATTGCCCTTCTTGGACTATTCCCTGAAGACCTTAAAAGAGTGTACTATAGGGATATTGCTACATCGATGTTCATAGCAGCACAATTCACAATAGCTAGACTGTGGAACCAACCTAGATGCCCTTCAATAGATGAATGGATAAAAAAATGTGGCATTTATACACAATGGAGTATTACTCTGCACTAAAAAATGTCAAAATCATGGAATTTGCAGGGAATTCTGTATATTAGTAACAAATCCTCTGAAAGGAAAATGAGAAAAACTATCCAATTAAGAATAGTATCAAAAATAATAATAAAATACTTGGAAATCAACTTAATAAAAGAGGTGAAAGACCTCTACAATGAAAACTAAAGAATCCTAAGGAAAAAAAAATTTAAAAAAATGTGGGAAGATGGAAAGATTCACATTTTTTTTGGGGGGGGGGTGATAGTCAGAATTAATATTGTCAAAATGACCGTACTACCAAAAGCACTATACAGATTTAATGCAATTTCAATCAAAATTTCAATGACATTCCTCATAGAAATACAAAAAGCTGTCATGAAATTTATATGGCAAAATAAGAGATCCAGGATATCTAAAGCAATCCTTAGCAACAAGAGTGAAGCAGATGACTTCACGATACCAGACCTTATACTATGCTACAGATCAAAAATAATAAAAACAGTATGGTGTTGGCACCAAAATAGACTTGTAGACCAATGGTACAGAATAGATAACACAGAGACTAACTCCCATAATTACAGTTATCTTATATTTGACAAAGGCATCAAAAATATACATTGGAGAAAAGATAGCCTCTTCAACAAATGATGCTGGGAAAATTGAAAATTTATATGCAATAAAATGAAAGCAAACCCCTATATCTCACCATGCAAAAAACTCAACTCAAATTGAATCGAGGACCTAGAAATTCAATCAGAAACACTATGTCTGTTAGAAGAAAAAGTAGGCCCAAATCTTCATCATACCTGATTAGTCCCCAACTTTCTTAATAAGACTCCATAGCACATAATAAATATTAAGCATCAATAAATAGGATGAATTCAAACTAAAACTGTTCTTCTCAGCAAAAGATACAATCAGTGAAGTGAATAAAGAGCCTACTAATTGGGAACAGATTTTTACCACATGTACATCAGATATAGAATTAATCTCTGTAATATATAAAGAACCCCAAAACTTAAACAAAAAACAAACAAAACAAATAACCCAATCAATAAATGAGCCAAGAAACTGAACAGACACTTCTCAGAAGATGATATACAATCTATCAACACATATATGAAAAATTGTTCAACATTTCTAGAAATTAGAGAAATGCAAAATAAAACTACTCTGTGATTTCATCTTACTCCATTCATTTAAGAATATAAATTGCAACAAAGTATTGGCGAGAATGTGGGTAAAAGGCACATACTCATACAATGCTGGTGGGAGTTCAAATTGGTGCAGCTAATCTGGAAAGCAGTATGGAGATTCCTTGGAAAATTTGGAATGGAACCACCATTTGACCCAGCTATCCCACTCCTCATTCTGTACCCAAAGGACTTAAAAACAGCATACTACAGGGACAAAGCCACATCAATGTTTATAGCAGCACAGTTCACAATAGCTAAAATGTGAAACCAACCTAGATGACCTTCATTAGATGAATGGATTAAGAAAATGTGGTATATACACACAATGGAATATTATTCAGCATTACGAGAGAATAAAATCATGACACTTGCAGGTAAATTGATGGAGCTGGAGAATATAATGCTAGGTGAAATTTGCCAATCCCCAAAAAACAAATGTGAAATGATTTCTCTGATTTAAGGATGCTAATTCAGAATTTAATAATGTGGCAGCGGGCAGGATGGGAGGATTAAGTAAACTCCAAATAAGGCAAAGGAGAAAAGGGGATGGAGGGAAAGGAAGGGGGCATAGGGTAAGAAAGACAGTGGAATGTGATGGTTATTGTTACCCTAAATACATGTATGAAGCAACAAAAAATGTGACTCTACTTTGTGTACAACTAGAGATTTAAAAAAATTGTGCTCTATATATGTAATATGAATTTTAAGGCATTCTGTTGTTATATATAACAAATTAAATTTTTTTCAAAAAATAAAAAGTGTATACATACATACAAAAAAAAAAAAAAAGTGTGCCACTAGGAAACCAAACCATTATGGAATCTTCCTGTTTGTACCTGAGTTTAAGTCCTTACCTGGATAAACCGGAACTCTCTCCAGTTCATCATGTTGCTAACTGATGGCAAAGAAGTGATTCCCAAGAGCACAAACAGAAAAAATCCAAGGATTCCCAAAGATAAATATGAATCACTATGCCAGGCCACAGAGGTTAAAAATGGATCATCTTTCTTGGTGATCACCTAAGAACAATTATAATAAATTTTAAAAAACTATATATTTTTTTATAAACTGCTCATATTTTTAAAGGAATTAAACAGTAACTACGCATGGGTTATTTGCTGCTGAAAATTGTATGGCATTTTTTCTCAATCATTTAAAAATAATTGTAAAAAATACACTTAGAAATATTTTTGGTAGAAACAGTAATTCTTTCTGCTGGGATTTTATTACAATTCTTGACTCTGGGAGTTGTATAAGGAGTTTTAAATTAGACTATAAATCCCTGAAACTAAGTAAACATTTACTTAAAACTTCATTCTGTATGGATTTTTTTGTTCCTCAAGCAAAACTTAATGTTCTCAAGTAATCACATCATAATTCTGTTTTTCTGTTGATAATTCACACACACAAAGTCTGGGTTCTTTCACATTGATCTTCTCTTCATATAGAATCAAGTCTGTCACACCACAGATTGAGAGGAATCACGCTCTTGTAGTGTGACTCTAACCCTAGAAACTTTCATGTATGTTTTAGGGAAATGAAGTAGAGAAACCCACAGAAGCATCATCAATGAGTTATTGACTAATATTCTTTGAGACTGCAGTAAGATGGATTGATCAAAACTGATTATTTCTAAACTAGAAATGACTTACAATACTTTTTCTGAGATTGCTTTAAGACACCTTGAACTGATTCTGAGTCTTTTGACTTGGCATAAGATAATATTTGATATTTGCTCAGAATTATTTACTTTTCTAGTTACGGAGGACAACATCCTTCAAGTCAAACATTCATAGAGCAGGAAGCAACATTTTGTGAATCTGTTTGCATTGCTGCCATAGCACAATTGTTTGGGAAGGCTCCTTATTTACAAGACAGTTGGTTTTGACTTCCAAAAGGAAGTAGAGTGCATGAAAGTAGAAACTTGAAAACACATGGGTTTTCTTTTATTGAGTAGGTGTCCTTAGGTTTCCTGAGCTCAAAATATGCCAGTTTGTTAGTATCCCAGTGAGCTCTTGGGAATACAGATCTGGACCCAAGTGAGCCTGGGAATATAACTTTTATTCTTAACAGTTATGTGAGATCTCAACTGAATTCATTAAAACAACCTTAGTCATGAAATCTCTATTTAATTTTAAAAATACAGATGCTTAGCCAGGTACAGTGGTGCATACCTGTAATCCCAGTGGCTCAGGAGGCTGAGGCAGGAGGATTGCAAAGTTCAAGGCCAGCCTCAGCAGCTAAGTGAGGCCCTAAGCAACTTAGTGACACCGTGTCTCAAAATAAAAAATAAAAAGGGTTGGGGATGTGGGTCAGTCTGTGTTTAAGCACCCCTGGGTTCAATCCCTGCCACTAAGTAAATAAATAAAATAAAGATGCTCAGAGGAGTGATTTTCTCTATTTTTGGAAATGGAATATCATGTAGTCAAATTCCTCTTTGATATAAGGACTAGGGGAATACCAGTGAGTAGAGATTTACCTGAGTAAGGGTTGTGTTTCTTATCCTCCATCGTACATAATAACGAATAGGAATCACAAGCGTGTAGATGGCGTGAAGGAAGGCGAACCCCAAAGCCACCAAGCCAAGCTGCTTTCTGCAAAGCATCCAGTGGTCGAGCCAGTCTGGGAATCGTCGGTATTTGGTACCTTGGTACAGCTGCAGGATGGCGGCAATGACGCCAGGAAGGTAAACCAACGCAAGCAGGGTAAGTGCTGTTATAGGGAAGACACGATTCGGAATGGATACAGCTATGCGAAATGTGCTGTCTTTGTTCTCATTCACATAGAGGTAGATTACGTCTCTTATAACACAGTAGATAAAGAAGAAGAGACAGAGTGCAGCAGACAAATAGAAGGGGAACCTCCACATGGGAAATAGTTGCAGGGGGTAGTTTTCAATTTCGGTGGCTGCCTTGAGAGATCCTCGATCCAACGGGGTAAGCCCAAGAGCACGAACAATGTCCATCACTCTTTGCTTGGCTTTGCTGTCATTTCCACAGACAAACACCTGGGTTCAAAATAATTAATTCTGTATTTACTCTTTTTTGGCATTTAATAATTGTTTTGAAAGTGTATACAAGTACCATGCAGAACAATGACCTGTCAAGGTGAACTGTTTCTCAAACAAGGATGTGGAATTAACATATACAATGAGATGTTATTTAAACTAGCACAGGTGTGCTGGAGAGCTAGCTAGGTATGCTGGAGAGCTAGCTAGGTCTGTCTCT
>NW_026000137.1:4933011-4937399 GCF_001458135.2 Marmota marmota marmota | reverse complement strand
TTTTTTTTTTTTTTTTTTTTTTTTTTTTTTTTTTTTTTTTTTTAGGATTTTTACTGAAGGGTGGTTTTAGGCACTCTGTGTCGATATAAGACTTGACAAAGAAGACCTGGTGGTCTCCACAGTGTGAGTGGCTTGATCTTTTTTCTGTATTAGTGGGTGCCACATCACTTACGATGGCTTCTAATCTCAGTGCACAAATGGAACCAATTTTGTACAGGTAATGGGAGTAGAAGAGGATATTCAACAAGCTATATTAGTTTCTAGTGCTGACAAGAGAAAGGCTCCCAGAGACTGGTATTAGTGGGTTCCATCAAACTAAAAAAAAATTAAAGTGCGGACCATGGGAAATAAATCACAATAATTGACTCTCTTACATGGTCAAACCCAAGAAAATTATTCTTGGTACATATTAGAAATATAAAATATTTACTGGGCATTTTATTTGGAGATTGTATTTTCTGACCTTGGAGGTAAGTGCACATTAAAAGATTCACTTTTTAAAGAGTGAGGGCAAATTCATTTAATCTCACCTGCCGACTTGCATCCAGTGCTCCTGATTGGAGAGCCCAGGCTGAAATGGTGTTAAATGCTTTTACAACATAAGCTCCCGGCACCAACTGAGCAAGGTATTCTGCATTAGATTCTGGATACTGATTAATTTTGGGGTTGTTGCTGACATCTACCAATATTTTCCCATTGAGATCCTCAGTTAGTTCTCTGAGAAATTCATAATGCTCTCTGTGGATTGCAATAAGTATGATGTCAGACTTCTGGGCAGCTTCTGAATAGCTGAAGACCTCGGCATCACTGGGCAGCAGGCTGGACATCCTGGAGTTTCGACTTCCAAATACAACAGAATAACCACACTGGAACATTTTAAATCCAAGTGATCTTCCAAAATCCCCTGTTCCAAAAATGCAGACAGTCTGTGGCTTTTCTGAAGAATTCATTGTAAGAGGAAGCATAACTGTACAAGTTTTCTCCATTACTGAAAAACATATACACAAATGCTTTGGTCATGGAAAAATTAATGAGAATTATAAGTAGGAATTAGTGTAATTATCTGATGTTCTAATGTTCTGGTTATCTCAAGAGTATTCTCCCTAAAATTAGGTAAGTACAAATTGTCATATATATTTTATTGAACAAAATAACTAGTAAAAATCTTCTCTGGATAAAGTGAAAACCAAGATACTTGCTGATGGATGTCTTAAACAGTGGACCTATATTACATTAATATTACATTTATTAAACACTTGTGATTCAAAAAATTCTCAGAGAAAAATATGATAAGGTATGTGCTAATAAATTATAGAACAATTCGCTTACATTTAGTTATGTAAAAATCCCAAATAAAACTTTAGTAAACAGAATCTAGCAGCTTTTTAAGAGAAAGTACAATTGGTTAAATGAGCGTTATTCTAGGAATGTAAAGATTAGTCCTAAAAAATAAAGAATAGTTCTATAAATTCAACATTAGAAAATCTATTAATATAATTTACCATAAAATTTATGGAGAAAAATATGAACATATCTATGTATAAAAGTAGACATATGTTAAAATTCCACATTTGTTCTTCATTATAGTAAAATAATATATATTCCCTAAGTATGGAAAAAGTGTCTATCTTAGCCTAAAATACACTGTTATGCTTAAAAGAGAATTACTAGAAAAATTCATAGTAAAATCAGAAACCAGAAAAAATTGTTTGCTATGACTTTAGTTATTTTTGTTCTAGAGGTTCTACCTAATAAAACTAAACCAGACAAAGAATTTAGAGGTATAGAAATGCAAAAGAGATTGCAGATAATTAAGCCAAGACTTGGAAATTCCAGGAAAATTAACAAAAAAGCATCCATATATACAAACAAAATTCAATATTTTGTCTCGGAACCTAATTAAAATCAGTATTAATAATACATCCTAAAGACAAAGTAGTTAGAAGATTTAATTGAATAAAGGCCCCTACTATCACTGCAACAAAATAGACAATATGAAATAAGATAGAAAGATGTGTGCAAGATATATATGAACAAAAATTTTAAATGCTTTTAAAAGTTGGAGATTTGCTAAATGGAAATGTATGGCGTGTTCTTGGATGAGAAAGTTCAGCCCCACAAAGACATTGTTTTCCTTAATTTAATATAAATTCTGTAAAGTAGGATAATTAATGGAATATTAGTCCTATTAAACAATTTAAAATTTTATAGAGCTAAAATAATTAATTTACTACTGTCAAAGGAACAGAAATAGTCCAATGGAATAGAGTAAAAAATAAAATCTGAAATATACCCAAACACCTATACTTCAAGTTGAGGAGAAAAAGATGGGTTATTCAATAGTTAATATTGGTCAATTGGAATAAAAAACTGAATCCATACCTTATACCGTATTCCAAGGTAAATTTGATATATATTAAACATTTAATTTTTAAAAAATAAAACTGTAGTAGAACAGGAAGCAACCATGGCGAATGTTTTTATTATCTTAGAGGAGGAAAGCCCTTTTGCAACATGATTAAACCATGAGAGTAGATGGAAAAATGTGATTACATAAAAGTCAATAACTCTTGCAAAGCAAAAGAACTGTAAACAAAGTCAGAAGATAATCAACAAACGAGCAAAAAATATTGTCAACTAGTACAAATCAATAAGAAAACCCCCAATTGTCCACTAGAAAATCGGGCAAAGGATATGAGCTGATAGTTCATTCTAATGAAGTAGAAAATACTTTTAAATATAGAAAAAGGTCCTTAATCTTACCCCAAATAAAACAAATGCAAGTTAAAACTAATCTGAGATGTCATTATAAATAGCTAATGACATTTAAATTTTAAAAAGTTTCTATGATCTAATACCTTAACCTAGGCTACTATCCATACTTGTGAAGAATATTATTTCTTCTTTCAGTGTTGATTTTTTCTTAAAATTTCTCAACATTTTGTTTAAGCCTATAGTTAATCTTTTTTGGTTGGAAAAGTCTCTGTTTTCTAATGATGTATCCTCAGTGTTTAGGAGTACCATCCACCACAGTCCAGGCACTGGACAAATATTTGTTGAACAACACTAGAAGAATGGAGTGCAGGAGTTGGGAGTAGCAGTGGTGACTCTGTCCCAGGCACAGTGTGATATCAAGAAGCCCAGTGATCAAAGAGAAACCAATGGGCAAGGGGAGGAAATAAGGAAAGAAGTAGGGGAGGACATCGTTAATGACATTACTTCTTTCTCTCAAATGGGTTAAAAGTAAACTCAATGAATGTGATGTGGAATTTTCAAAACAGGAGAAAAGGACAAGAAATATAGGACTTCCTGTACTTGCTCAGAAATTCTGAGTAATTTAACTAACCCAACATTGAAATCATTTTATAAACCAGCTGGTGATATCCTGAACAGTGTCAGAGAAGTCATGACCATATATGGAAAAGCACCCATGATGATCAGGGCTGTTCATATAGAAGCACATCTGTGCCATTTAGAAAATTTTTAGTGATATCTATTAATATAACTTAGCTTAGCAATTTAAATTATACAATATTGTTAGTTGCTAATCAGTTAATAACTTTATAATTCAAACCCTCAAACTTCTGACTGATGGCTTAATTATTCTACCCTTCAGAACTGGATTGTATGCCCAAAGAAGGTCTCCTCCATATTTATTCTGATATATTATTTTTTCCTCTCTCAAGCTGGATGGAAATTGGCAAGCAAATTATTGACTTGAAATTGCCAGTGTCCTGCAATAAGATTAATTATATTTTCATTTGAATTATCTTAATCATTTCAAAGAGAGTGATTCCAGACTTTGACTATTTGGCCATTACATTCATTTATCATAATTTGCCATAAACTTTTCTTTTAAATGAAGATATTGACTCCATGGTACTATTTTTTTGTTCTACCTCTTTTGAACAATGTGATCTTGGGCAAGTTACTCAAACTCTTCATGCCTCTGTCGAAACAAAAGAAACAATTGAAAAATTGACAAAACTAAAAGTTGGTTCTTTGAAAAATTAAATAAGATCGACAGACCCTTAGCCATGCTAACGAAGAGAAGAAGAGAGAGAACTCAAATTACTAGCATACGGGATGAAAAAGGCAATATCACAACAGACACTTCAGAAATACAGAAGATAATTAGAAATTATTTTGAATCTTTATACTCCAATAAAATAGAAGATAGTGAAGGCATCGATAAATTTCTTAAGTCATATGATCTGCCCAGATTGAGTCAGGAGGATATACACAACTTAAACAGACCAATATCAATTGAGGAAATAGAATAAGCCATCAAAAGACTACCAACTAAGAAAAGCCCAGGACCGGATGGGTATATAGCAGAGTTTTACAAAACCTTTAAAGAGGAACTAATACCAATACTTTTCAAGCTA
>NW_026000137.1:4926103-4930181 GCF_001458135.2 Marmota marmota marmota | reverse complement strand
GAGGGGAGGGGAGGGGAGGGGGGATAGTAGAGGATAGGAAAGGCAGCAGAATACAACAGACACTAGTATGGCAGTATGTAAATCAGTGGATGTGTAACTGATGTGATTCTGCAATCTGTATACGGGGTAAAAATGGGAGTTCATAACCCACTTGAATCAAATGTGTGAAATATGATATGTCAAGAGCTATGTAATGTTTTGAACAACCAACAATAAAAATTAAAAAAAAAAAGTAAAAAAAATAAAATAAAATGAGAGATTTATAGTACCTAAATTTGTTCATATTTTATTTTAATTTTTCCCTCATAAAATGCAGCTTGTCAGTCCAATGTTATATACTTTGGCTATTACCCCAACCACTGAAATTTATTTTGACTCTCAAAACTTCAGAGACAGCTGGGCTTGGTGGTATATGCCTGTAATCCCAGCAGCTAAGGATCTGAGGCAGGAGGAGTGCAAGTTTGAGGGTAGCCTGTCTCAAAATAAAAAAGGCCAAGGGTAGTAACTCAGTGGTGGACTGCCTTGGGTTCATTTCCCAGTACATGAACGAACAGACTGAAGAGATTGTTGAGCAAATTGAAGCTGCAGAAATGATGAGGGGTTATTAAAATATCACTGGTCGACATAATAGAAATACAGCTCGTATATTCATTGGACAGTTGGTTAGTTGTCATGCAAGTTACAGAAACGTGAAGGTCGGTGATTTTTTAGTCATATTGAGCTCCATTTCAAATCTTCCTGATTCTACTTCTAGTCTCTGGGCAGTAGCAGAGCTCTGATCAAGCTCTAGGGCCTATCAGAAACTCATCTTTTACCTCCTGATTCTTGTCCTGGAGATCCTTTGAAGTTTGAGCCTGTCTGGTGCCCAGATATGCACAACCCTTGGGGCCACCACAGATCAACAGGAGGAGAACTCCATGAGTAAATACTTCCTCTTTCTTTTGGCACACAGTTCTGACACATTTCATAAGACTCTTCACACAGTCCCAGTGGAACAGAGATCAGTCGTCTACAAGTGGCTGACTCAACGTGAGTTCCAGTTGGTACTGTCTTTCCCAAGCTCCCGGGTTGGGCCCTCTGCCACTGACTCTTAGTTTCCTAGAGTCACCTTCCTAATAAACTATCTGCATAGAAGTCTTTGTCAAGGCTTTGCTTGCAAGATGACAATAAAATATGCTAATGATTTTGAAATGAAAAGTGTTACCACAAAATGGGATGATTATATAAATAACATGTAAAAAAAAATAAAAAGTAATTTGGGGGAAGAATTTAATTCTGATTGGAATTCAATTCTGATTGGAAAATATATCCTAATCATAGGAGTTCATAGAAGTGGAATTTATGCATACTCCCAGCTACAAGGGAGATTAAGTTGAGGGTGCATTTTATAATAAGCATTATATAAAGAAGGCCTTTACACCCTTGCCAGACATAGTTGTAACTAGAAATAGCTATGTGTAAACAAATGGATTCATGTAGATAATAAGATTTCCTGTTCAAAGACTTAAGAAAACATTCCTAGGTGGAAGAAATACAGAAAATAATAAGAAAAGTGGTAAACAGGAAGGATACTTAAGAGAAGGATGTGTTAAAATAATAAAAACATAACATACTGTTCTCCTTTCTTTCCTTCAACCCATGCGTGCCCCATAAAACTCAATTACGTAACAGGTCACACAACAGGATTAAGTCTTGTTTTACGAAATCTCTAGGATGGTTTACCTGCTATAAAGGCATCTCTTAGCAACATCCCAGGGGTAGCCAAGGTACATAATGTGATCCTATAGGACCTTTTACATAGATTAGAGATTAGAATCCAATTAAGTTGGTAAAGTGGCCTACCATGAAGGTCATGGAAGCATTAGTCACTGAAAAGTGTGTGTGTGTTTGTGTGGGTGTGAAAGAGAAGCATATATGAAGGGATCAGGTGTGGGTCAAGAAGAGTCTTGCCTATTGTTTCCCTGGGTCTATGTATCCCTCCCCAGGCCTTGGGAACCCGAGGGAGCATTCTTTAGGGGTATTCCCAACTGGGCCTCCCAAGAGATGTTAGGGCCTGTCTGGCGTGTGGGCTTTACATCTCACACTTCCCAAGAGGTCAGAGGTTCGAGAGGCACAGGCTGTCTACAACTTTTGAGAACTGCAGTATATTAAAAGCATGGAAATGTTGAAACAGGATTTTAAAATCATATATTTTAAATACCTATACTTAAAAAATCAATGCTTATGAAAAGAAAAACAACTAAACTATTTGAAATAATTACAGAGTAGGAGGTTGTGAACAAAGTATAGGAAGTTTCTGTCCACTCTTTACCCAGTTTCCTCCAATGACTACATTTGCACAACTACAGCATGACATCCAAACAGGACCTTGACACTGGCACAATGGGCATGCACACTGATATGTCATTTTATCTCAAGTGTAGATTTATATACTCACCATTGTAATCAGGATACACACTATTTCATCTCCGCAAAGTTCTCCCTCATGTCATCCTGTATAGTCATACTCATTTGCCTCCTCACTATCAATCCTAAACTGTGTAAACTATTAATCTCTTTCTATTACTTTGTCATTTTGAGAATGTTGCATAAATGAAATTGCATGGCATATAAACCTCTTGAGATTGGCATTTTTTAAAAAACTCTGCATGAATCTCTTGGGATTAATCCAAGTTTTATCAATTGTTTCATATTATTACCAAGTGCCAAGTAGTATTCTATGGTATAGATACACTGCTGTTTGTTTAACTCTTTAAAAATACATTGTGTGTGTGTGTGTATGTACATACTGGAGATTGAACAAGGCCTTGTACTTCTTAAGCATGCACTCTAGCATTGAGCTGTACCCCTATCCCTGTTTAACTCTTCATCAAATGTAGGGCATTTTGTTTTTTTTTCAGTTTTGGATATTGTATATAGAGCTGCTATGAACATTGATGTATAGGTTTTCATCTGAAAATAAGTTTCCATTTGTTCATGATAAAGGTCCAGTAGTACAATTGCTGGGTTTTATGGTAACTGTATGTTGAGTTTTATATCAAACTGCCATACTGTTTTCCAGAGTGGCTGCACTATTTCACAATCCTATTAATAATTTAAGAGTGCCAATATTTTTTATTTGAGCTATTTTGATATTGTATTGTGGTTTTAATTTGCATTTTCCTAATGGCTCATATAGTTGAACATCTTTTTATGTGTTTTCTTGCTACCTGTTCTTTGGTGAGATAGCTCTTCATGTCTTTTGCCTATTTTCTAATTGAAACTGTATTCTTTTTTAACTGTTGAATTTTGTCCATTCTTTATGTGCTTTAGATATGAGTCCTTTGTAAGAAATGTGATTTGTAAATATATTCTCCCAGCCTATAGCTTGTCTTTTTTCCCTTACATCTTAACAGGGTCTTTCATGGAAAAAGAGCTTTAAAATGTTATGATAGCCAAGTATTGACTCTTTTTGTCTAGGACTATGGTTTTGATATCTAAAAACTGATCATGAAGCACTAGGTCCTAAATATTGTTTTCTAATAGCTTAAACTTTACACATAAATCCATGATCCATTGTTTGTTTTTGTACAAAGGGTAAAGTTTAGGTCAAGATTTATTTATTTATTTTTTGCCTATAAATATTAGCTAACTGTTCCCCTATCATTTGTTGACAATACTGTCATTGTTTTATTGAATTCCTTTTTCACCTTTGTCAGAAATCAATTATTCGTGTATAGGTGTGGGTCAATTTCTGGGTTCTCTATTCTGTTCCATTGATCTATGTATCCATCCCTATGCCAATATCACACAGTGTTGATGGCTGTAGTTATATGTCTTGAAAATCAGCACAGTGATTTGTCCTACTATATCATTTTTCTTTCTTTATATGTCACTTTGTTGTGTTTATTGGTTTCTTTCATTCAACATACTTATTTTTGAGATTTATCTGTTATTATAAGAGTTAATATTTCATGAGTCAACCTATTATTTTCCAAAACTATTATAGCTATTCTAATTCCTTTTCCCTTCCATATTAACTTTTAGAGCAATCATATATATATATATATATATATATATATATATATATATATATACA
>NW_026000137.1:4894400-4926070 GCF_001458135.2 Marmota marmota marmota | reverse complement strand
TTTTTTTTTTTTTTTTTTTTTTTTTTTTTTTTTTTTTTTTTTTTTTTTTTTTTTTTTGGAGAGGGATGGGGGTGAGGAAGAGACAGAGGGAGATAGGATACTGACAAGGTTGTAATGGGTTTCAGAAACATTTCATCTCTTTTATAATTTTCCCTGTAGGTAATTTTACTGAGATGCTAGAATTTATATTTTTATGAAAAAAAGGCAAAATGAGTACTTGAATATGCAGGCCTCACAACAGAGTGAGTCAAAGGGTGCCGGGATCCAGACTTGGTGTCAGATTGTAGATAGCTAGGTAGCTTTGCCTAGGAAACCTTGAAAAGCTCTCTTACAAGGGCTGTAAAGTTATAGTTGGATTAAGTCACACAAATCTGCTATGGTGCTTTCTCCCTCCCTTCTTCTCTGTCTTTGCAGTACTGGGAAACTCAGGCCTTCTGCATGCTAGCTAAGCAATCTACCTCTGAGCTACATCCCCATCCCTTATTATGTTTTATTTTGAGACAGGGTCTTGCTAAATTGCCTTAAACTTGTGATTCTTCTGTCTAAGCCTCCAAAGTTCTGGGGTAACAGGTGTGTACCACTGCACTAGGCTGTTAGGGTGCTCCTTAATAGCAGTTCATGTACTAAAGCACACTATCTTGTTGATCATTTGCATGAAAACATTATTAAAGTCACTCTGCCTCTCTCTCCACTTGAGAATTCAGCTTTGAAATGTTGAAGTGATTGTTCATTCAAATATCTAAATTCCTCAGACATTATCCCCTCTTTACACACACACACACACACACACACACACACACACACACACACAGAGGTATTGCAGCATACAAATGCAGTAATTTTGCTTGGCAACTGAGTTTTGGAATACAAATAACACCTTCAGACTGTATGAGCTATTACAAGACTTTTTATTTTAATCTGATGCCTATAAACAGGATTTTTTGGTTCCTTCTGTTTTATTATTCTTTCTGAATTTCAAACTTCCTCTACCAAAGCCCCAAATTATGTGACAATATATTTATAATAAACTGAAGTCTATCAATCAAATGTTTACTTTCATCATAAGGCAAATGGGCAGGAGGGAGTTCTGCAGCTATGTCATCCTTCTTGTGATTTGGAACATTTGTTTCAATATATCCAGGGATGATTGAAGAGCAAAAACTATTTTAAAAATGTAAAATCCTTATACTAATACAAGAACCCATCCAATTTATTCATTGAATTATATCCTTATATAGTGAGATCAAGGCTCTTTAGGGAAAACAAACATTCACATTTGAGCACATATTTTCTTTTCTATTTTTTTAATGAATATGCAGTACATTTTAGTGTAGGGAAATCAGAAGACTTTGGTTTAAAAAGACTACTGACTACCGTTTATTTAAAAATTAATGTTTCCATAATCAATGAATTCTTCTGATTTTTTGACAGACTTAATTCGTCTAGTTTTAACTGAGAATTTAAATGTGTATTTTTAATTTTAGCTTTGTAGTTAGAAGTTGCTCCATTTGCAAGTGTAATTTCTTCTTGGTGGTATTTATACATAATTTTCAAAGTCATTTGATATATCCATTAACACATCCCTTAAAATATTTACTGATTGCCTACTGTATACCACGTATTATTTTATATGCTGAAGATAGAGGATAGAGGTGAAGAATACAAATATAGAGTTACAAGAATACAAATATAGAGTTCAATTGAAAATCTTTTTAACCCTTTAAAAAGTGGCAAACCAGAATTCTGATTTGTGTGCTTCAAAAACTGTGTATATACTCTGTTGTAAAAAGTTGGACAATGTACCCATAAATAGTAAACAAGATGATTTCAGATGGTAAGTGTTTTGAAGAATACAGAACAGAATGACAAATCAAAAGGCTTTGACAGAGAGAGGTAGGCTATTTTTGAGAGTTGGTCAGCATAAATATCTGTAAGAGTTGTCAGATTTAGCAGATAAAAATACACTGTGCTCAATCAAATTTTAATTTCAGCTAAATAATTAATACTTTTTTAGTGCAAGTATATTGCTTGCAATATTTAGATCACACTCATACACAAAAACTTTTAATATGAAATTCAAGTTTGGCAGGGCATTATGCATTTTATTTGGCAGCTTTAACCAAGCTGAGACCATAGGATGAGATGTGGCTTCCAGGTAAGGACTTTTCCAGACGGAAGGGAAGGCAAGTGTGTATGTATTCACCAGCTGTGATGGTGAAGACTTACCCGTACAGAAATACTGCATTTAAAATAGTTCAATTGGCAACCAGATTAGTAAAGCTATTAGTAGCATTTTAATACAATTTCCTACTTTGTCATGTGAAATGGAAGATTGATTACTCAATGCTTTTTTTGTATTTGTAGACTTTTGTCACTGAGTGATAAACCAGTCAGAAGAACAAAGTTGGCTAGAAAAGGACTTCAAACTTGGAAAGTAGTGTCCATTTTAATTGAATACCAACCAGAACTAAGATAAAGCATTCTGAAAGTGATATTATTCAACTGAAATCTTAATTCTAATTACACCAAACTTGTATTTGTTAAAATAAAAATAAAAGAACACACACACACTTTTATTTAGAATGGAGAGGACGTTAAGAGATTTAAAACTTGCTCAAACTAATTTCCAGACCCCACTCCTGGTTTCTCAGATGTGTGTGCTTCTTAGCAACTCATATATTTCCCCATCTTATTACTAGCACATCAGTTGAAGTAAGAATTAGAGCAACACCGTGGTAAGGTAAATCATGATTTTGTGATTTCCAGAATAAGTTCTGGTAACTACTTAAAGTTACTCATAGCCATAGACCAATATTATTTCAAGCTCTTCATCTAAATAAATCACTGTAGGTTGGTTGCTGGAAAATAGATAACCTGAATTATTTTGTGAGAAAGTGTTACTTTATATCTTAGCAACCAAATTTATTGGTGATCAGTTTTTTTTATGCTAGCTAATATGACAGAAGAAAATAGTAATCACTTGTTCAGTCTGATCAAGTCATGGAACATAATTAAAGATAACTTTTACATTAACCTTCTGTGGATATATGCACTGCTACATTAATTGCTAATAACTAGCTAGGAACTAGTTATAGCATGTGCTATAACTACAGTGATTCTGTTATGTTTCACTACAATCCATTGAGTTATGAGGACTGGGAGGTAATGTAGGCATTTTATCTATTTTAATTGAATGCTACAGAAAAAGAATTTATTTTTAATGTAAGTTCTTTGTCAATATTCTAGTTCAACTAAAAATCTCATCAATGTTGCCACATTTAGGTCCCAGCAGCATCTGTCAGGATAAATTAAGATCATTTTATGATTTCTTGGTGAAGAATTTCATCATGTAGGCTCATCATAGCCTAGGGTACATGACAACAAGGTCAGGGATAATTTACCTTGACCTCTGCTTACATTTTAAATCCTGAAGAATTTACAAATCTGTGGTTCACCAACAACTTCATCATAGAGTGGTTTATCTGATGTGTCATTGCTACCAGATAAACCACTCTATCTTATTGATTTGGTGTTATTTGACTTACATATTACATGAGAATTTGCTTACTTTGATGATCTGTAATAATACACTTAATATTCAGTATAAATTAATGGGTGCTGCCAGGTGTGGTGGTATATACCTATAATCCTAGTGACTATGAGGCTAAGGCAGGAGGATTGCAAGTTTGAGGCTTAAGCAACTTAGTGTGACTATGATTCAAAATGAAAAACATAAAAGGGCTGGGATATAGTTCAGTGGTAAAGCCCCCGGGTTAGATACCGAGTACTAAAAAAAAAAAAAAGTGTTGCTTTTCTAGGTCTACTGTAGTCAGAGACATTTGAGAAGTTATTTTGATCAAATAAAATTTCCTTATGAAATTAATCTTCATATTAAGGCCACTAGAATTATCTAAATATTAATGACTGCCAACTTGGGGATAGAGCAATTTTGCTGTGGATCTGACCTTGCCCCATAGGTCCTGCTGATGGGAGAGTTCCATTCTGTTTTAAAGTACCTCCTTGGGCTGGGGATGTGGCTCAAGTGGTAGCGCGCTCACCTGGCATGCACGTGGCGCTGGGTTCGATCCTCAGCACCACATACAAATAAAGATGTTGTGTCCGCCGAAAACTAAAAAATAAATATTAAAAAAATTCAATTCTCTCTCTCGGAAAAACAAAACAAAACAAAACCAGAGTACCTCCTTAACATTTTTAGATATTTCCTGCCCTACCCCCCCAGCCTCTTGCACCCTCTTTTGTGTATCATTTTCCTCCACTTCTCATATGGCTCTTGGAAAAAAGGACTCCCAGTAGTCCAGGGCTTCTAATGTTCGCTGAGACCCATTAGACAGGGCTGTTCAGCTCATTTCTTACCCCATGGAAAAATGCTTTTGAAACTCCCTCCCTACCCTTCTGTCATACTTTGATGCATAAGTTTGAGAGCAGTGCCACTTGATAAATATTTTTAAATGAAACAGTTTCTTCTTTGTAATTCCTAGGTTATTTATATACTTAATTTGATGCTAGGGATTGAATACAAGTCTTCTTGCATGCTAAGCACATAATTTACCTCATAACAACAGCCCCAGCCCTCAATTCCTAGGTTTTTAGTCTCAGCTCCCTTGAGTAGTAAGGATGGAACTGACTTGCCAGCTGGGAACTTGAAATCATCCATGGTGAGAGTTTTTACAGCATAGAATCACCAAATATTACAAATCAGGACTTTTTTTTTCCTTAGTCATATGCCAGTGGATCCTTCCCTGCCTCTCTCCCTTTCTCTCCACAAAGATGAAAAAGTAATTGGGCTGACAGCATGAGACCACTTTTCTCATCCTTATTGTACCTTAGACCTTAATCACTTTCCTTAGGATGTGCCTTCCTCCTCATGCTCCCAAGTTCTTTATGAGAACAGAATCCATATGGTTTCCCCAAACCCTATAAAAGTCCCAGCCTCTGTCAACCTCACATGTAGTTTTGGTTATAAGCCTTCCTTTAGATCTGTTCACCTCAGGAAATAGAAACAGGGAGTCTTTTAGGTACCACCACCCTAAACACTTACCTTCCATTTTCCCAGATGTGCCTCAAAAATAGTACAATTTAGGATCTCAACCTGGAAAAAGTATGCCGATGGCACACTTATATTATTAAATGCAATGAACCATTTATTGACCCAATTTCTTTCTCCTCAGCCTCCTCCTATTTTCCATGTTATAGAATCAAATAAGCTGAAGAGATTACCTTTGTACTTTGGTATTAAGGAAGAAATAACTAGAAATATGGTAATATTTTGTGTGTTTGTGTGTAAGAATGATTGATATTATTTAGTCCTTTTGAAATGCTCTGTAGGTTTCATATGGCTTTCAGGTATCAAAGAAGGACTAAACTGTTTTACTTAAGTTAACCTAGGTAAAAACCTTAAAAATTCAATATTCTAATCTTTATGACCTCAGTTTAATGCCTTAATAATATTATATAAGTCTTTTAAATGAATTACTCTTTAAATGAATTAGAATCCAATGTATTATAGTTGTAAGTTTATTATGAAAACTTAGCCAGTATAGCAATGCAATAGGTTACTAAAATGAAGGTCAGTGAAAGGAAACAGCAAACTTCCTGCAGTTTCATCTACTTAAAAAATAGTAAGTTCAACTATTTATATCCACTGTTTAATACAAAGCAATCTCATGCCTCTCTCCAATGGCAGATAGTTAAAATCTGGTCTTTGCCATTACACTTCAACATGTTAACTAATGCAGTGCAGGTAGCATCCATACTTATCTGCTATGCCCATAATGGTCAGCATCTTCCAAAAATAAAAATCAGTGTTATCAACAAACTACTTGGTAAGATTCTATGATTTCTACACAGATTTATTACTGAATAGACTTTCTGTACCAGGCCCTGTGCTATGTACCAGGGATCAAATGATCAATTAGATGGTCGCTGTCCTCAAAGAGGTCTCTAGGAAGATGCAATACATAATCAAACGCAATGCACTGTGTGAGAGGGAGAGCAGAGGAGTGTGCAGAGAGGCTGGGAGTCCACAGGAGGGACACTAATCTACTGGGAAACGGGACAAAAAACATTTACCAAAGTCTGTGCAAAGTTGTTCCAGCTATCATTTCACATGGAATCAAGGTTAAGCTGAAAGTTTCCATACTCTGTTAAAAACTAGACACAGGTGAAAGATGCACTATGAGTGTCCACCATTACATATCCCTTCCAATCTATTTCCATGGTCCACAGTGGCAGTGCCATCAGACCTGCTGGGAGCTCCAGCTCTGTTCATTTTTTTTTTTTTTCCCTTTCTGGTGCTGGGGATTGAGCCCAGGGTGTTCTGCCACTCAGTTACATTGCCATACCCAATTTTTTTTTTTTTTTAATTTTGAGACAGGGTCTTACTTAAATTGACTTGAATTTGAGATCTTCCTGGTTCTGCCTCCAGAGGTGCTAGGGTGACAGTCCTGTGCCACTACACCCTGCCTTGTAATCTTCTAGCTCTGTTCTTAATGCAATTTTTTTTCTTGATTATTGGGTGCTGATGCCAAAGACAATTACTAGTTTGTTTTCTTCTAAAACACTTTTAAGAGGCATATTCTATAGTTCTATTAAGTTATCTATTAGTCTTCTCTTTGTTCAGAATAGTTCCTAACTTGAAAAATACTCTTTGCACACATTTTTCTTCCTTTTAGGATGAAAAGTGAACTTTTTCCTGACCTTAAGACAGATCATATCATCTACATTTAAAAGAAGCCTCTCTCTCAAAATAACTTTTGAGAAACA
Source organism: Marmota marmota marmota (assembly GCF_001458135.2). Lineage (NCBI taxonomy): Eukaryota > Metazoa > Chordata > Mammalia > Rodentia > Sciuridae > Marmota > Marmota marmota. The sequence continues at coordinate 4,919,287 of NW_026000137.1, read as the reverse complement.
TGTGACTGTCAAAGTACAAGGTCTTACAAACTCTCTACGCGTAGCTAAATAATTTTTTTGAGAACATTGTGAAGAAGAATTTGGATTAGGATGTCAGTGTCCTTCCTAGTTAATTAGAGTAGAAATATTTAGTAGACTAATGCATTCTTTTTGCAGTGATGCATTTCTGAAAGATGATATTGAAATAGTGCCACTATTCTTTGCTTTTTGATCCTTAATTATTTTGGAATAGCAAATTGTTTATGTATACAGGCCATGTATATTTTCTTACTATACATTATTTTAAGCATTAATTATCCTCTAGTTATTTACTTAGTTTTATTCCTTGTAGGACTAATTTCTTCCTAACAAAATAATGAGTGTTAATCCAGATCATCTTAGAAATGACCTGCAACTCACTGAAAATTTTTTGAGCAGATTTAGTGTTTCCTGTAGAACTAATCTGGAAGTCTTCATAATGAACTAATTAATCATTCTTTTTGTATATGTAAAGATGTGTCAAACTGGTAACCCCAGAGACCTTATCTTTGAGACAAGGCCTTATTTTTATTATTATCAAACCTAAACTTTGAAGAACCCAAAAGATAATCCAGAAAAATTCATTATCTGCAGTATATTCTAGATTCTTATAGGAATTATGGGTAGATATAAATGCAGACACTTAACAAATACCTTCCTCCTCAGAGGATAACACAGAGAAAACTACCTGCAAGGTACCCTAACAATTCCTCAAGCTTTAAAGGATTATTGTATTGTTTTATTTTGTTTTGCTAGCAGTTTATTTGTCTTTCTTAAGATTTCCAAGGAAATGACTTTTTTTTTTTTTTTCAGTACTGGGGATTGACCCCAGGGCCTCACACATAGAAAATGACTTTTAATTAGAGGTGGATAAAAATATTTAAATTAATTATGAAGAGAACTAGATGGCAGAAATCATGAAACACTAAGATGTGTTTCTGAGAGTGACTGCAGACTCAACTACTTGGACTTTGAAAGGAGAATCTATATCCCTTTAATAATGATATTAATAATGGCTGATTTAGGGGTAGTCCTTTAAGAGAAAAAGTAACACAAGTAATTGCTCAGGGTTTCTTCAATTTTAAAATTCTATGACAAATAAACTTATTTTTCTTAAAGTTATTCACAACACAGTGCAAGGTCTAGGATTTTCAATTTACTTACAGACTTAAAAAAATCTGTTTGGTTCCTTCTAAACAATAGTTAGTGAGACTAAGCAAGACAGGTATCTGGAAGTATTTCAAGTTCAGGGTCAGGCCATGTATATGTTGGTTTCTGAGCCTCCAGTTGCTATGTGAACTTCGGCAAAACCATAAATGTTGCCAAATGGAGAAAGTGCTGTGACCCAATTTCTCTGTACACATGTACCATTTACTTTACAACCTTGAAGCCAGATAATAGAGAGTGCTTCATCTTGTTTTCTGGGCTGGCAGTATTTGCCATGCAGGTGGAATACATGCAAGAGGACTCTCAGACTGTGCTAAATCACAGCACTCTGAAAAACCCAGGGCCTTGCAAAAGGCCATATCTCAAAAAAGTTACTGCTTCAAATAAATGTGCCATTTTAGAAAATTACACCTACTGTAACAGAAAAAAAAATGTTCTTTCATGTGAGTGACATTTATATGATGGCCATTTATAGAGAATAGGACATTCTCACATAGCAAGGCTATGAAGAATGGTTTTGAAAGCAGAGTATTCTCTGAATGATAAATGTGGTAGAACTTTAAGATGCTCCTGTGGGATGAGACTCTTCCCTCCACAGCTGGGTGGTTTCCTTAAAAAACTAAACCTGTGTTATTTTGAAAAAAAATTACTTAGATGTACTTATATCATTGGCTAAATTTCTATCATATTTCAAACCTACAGCATCTTAAGTCACATGGCTTTTCACCTTGTTAGAGTTGGACTTTGTGGATCACTGAGGCCAACAGCCTTTCATTTTACACCTGCAGAAACTGAGGCTGGGATATTGAGTTTCTAGTTAGAACTAGGAATAGAATTCTCTTACCCCACCTGCATATTCCATACAACTCATTTTCCATTACACTAGTTATCTCTTAAAGAAAGTGCTCAGACTATGTGAAGAGAAAGGATGCAGAATTGGAGAAAATTTTTGCCAGCTACTTTTCAGATAAAGGACTAATATACAGAATATATAGAGAACTCAAGAAACTATCAAAACTACAAAAAAAAAAAAAAACAACAACCACCCCCAAACCAAGTAACCCAATCAAAAAATGGGCAAATGAACTAAATAGACACTCCTTAAAAGGAGAAATGCAAATCTGTGGAAAAAATGTTAAAAAATTTTAGCGATTAGGGAAATGAAAATCAACTACAGATTTCATCTCATTCCAGTTAGAATGGCAGCCATCAAGAGTACAAATAATAAATGCTAGAGAGGATATAGGAAAAGGAACACTTTTACATTATTGGTGGGATTGTAAATCAGTACAACTGCTATGGAAATCAGTATGAAGTTTCCTCAAAAGACTAGGAGTGGAACCATCATATGACCCAGTTATACCACTCTTCCATATCTCTTCTAAAGAATTAAAGTAAGTTGTACTATAGCAACACCTGCATACCCATGTTTATAGCAGTACAATTCACAATAAATAAAATATTAAGCCAGCCTAGGTGTCTGTTAATGGATGGATAAAGAAAATATATTTATATTTGAATATATATTTGAGTTTTATTCAGTCATAAAGAAGAATGAAATTATATGTCATTTTCAGGAAAGTGGATGGAACTGGAGAAAATCATGCTAAGTGAAATAAGCCAAAGTCAGAAAGCTAAGGGTCATACATTTTCTCTCATATGTGAAGCTAGAGAGAAAAAAGTAGGTGGGGGCAAAGGTGGGGTTTCTCATGATAATAAAGGGAGACCAGTAGACTAGAGAAAGTGGGGGGGGGGCTAGTGTGGAAGCAATTGACCAAATTATATGGTTATATTGTGTGCATGTACAAATATGTAACAACAAATCCCACTATTACATTGAATTATAATAGACGAATAAAGAATAAAGTACATATTTATATGGGGGGAAAAAAGAAAAACGTGCTCAAATTGCACTGCAGACGGTGGGGGAACTACCTTTCACTTGTCTCTGGACAGAGAACCAAGGTTTTATTGTCTTTTCACACGTAAAATACAATAATAAACAATAATACTCTTTAAAAAAATTGCTAAACTGCTTAAGGAAGTTTAAGTCACGATCAAGGATGCAAAAGGGTGTTAAACTCAGGACAAATTTTCAGCTCATGGTCAAGATGTGACCTTAGATCTGAGTTCTGATTGCCAACCCACATTCTTCAAGAGTCCCTTCTGATGGGTGACAAAGATGTGCACCAATCCGGACGTACGAAGTAGAAACGAAGCCAATACATCTGTCTTCCTCTTTCGGATTTGTCTGCACGCTGGGTGATAAGCGATAAAACTCGAGGAAGTTAGAAGTTGGTTGAACCGATAGCGTGGCGACTTTGGGTGACTTTTCCCCGAGAGGGATGAGGGGCGAGCTGGGGAGTTTGAATACACCTTAGTGCGAGCAGGCTGGGGAGTGGGGATCTGGAAGCAGTAGTTCAGGTGGGAGGAGGCAGATAAGGCTGTGTAAGAAAGGTACACGACAAAAGCCGGAAAGGTGACCCACCCACCTGCGGGATGAGCGCCTCCCGGTGCTGGGGTCCAGCGGAGCTGCAGCGGTGCGCGCCACGGGTCTGGCCCGGAGAGGGAAGCTTTGCGGGACGTCCCCTCCAGCTCACTCCTGCAGCTCGCTGCTCTCCGCGGTTTAAGAAGCCAGAGAGGAGGGAGGGCCTTCTAGATTTCGCAAGAAAAGCGTGAAGAAAGGTTTCCGGGAAGAGTTTAAGCTGGAAATCCCGGGAAGCTGGAAGGACCAGAACTTCCTGTGTTGTTGTTGCTGCAGATGTCCCCGCTTACATCTGGCTAGCGGGGGATTTTAAGGATTTTTCCCTGAGCTCTTGGGATCTTTGAATCCCAGGCTGATTGAGCTTAGGAAGGCAGAGGAGCACACCTTTCATGAAGGAGCCAGAGAGGTCTCTCTGAGATGCTGAGAAAACACCACCTGAGCTAGGCTCCTAGGCATTTCTCCTGCTGCAGTCTTGTCTCAGTTCAGAGTAAAAGGTGACATTGTTCTCTGCTTGGATACCGTGGGTTTTTATTGGGATCATAGTTTGGATGCTCTTGTTTTGAGGTATTTATCGGGCAGATAAATCTTTTGAAGGAAGCAAAACAATGAAAGAGGGATCAGAAGTCCTTCTATTAGTGAGGGATTGGTTCCAGGACTTCCCATGGGTATAAAAACCTAGGAATGCTCAAGTCCCTATAACCTATTCACATTTGCCCATGTATTTAAAATCATCTCTGGATTATACTACCTAATACAATTGTAAATGCAGTGTAAATAGGTGTTATATGGCATTGTTTGAGGCCCAGTAAGAAGAAAAAAATACCTATGTTCAGTACAGATGAAAAAAAAATTCAAAATTATTTTTGAAATGCAGTTATTTGAATCCAAAAATGTGGAACCTTGGATATGGAGGCCAACTGTGAATGCAATTGGGATTGATGTGTCTTTTTACAAAGGAGGAGTTCAAAAACTATACCCATGATAGTTTAAGGTTTAAATAATCATGATACCATATGTGGCAAAGCACTCCTGTACCCCCAAACTCTGTGGTTTAAGACACAGAGTCCTCCCAGTTTGTCTCTCACCTGGCCATCTGGCCTCAAAATACATGCCTCCTTGCCAAGGTCCAGAGGCCCAGTCACATGGGAGGCATGTTCCCAGAGCTGCTGAGCCCACCTCACCTCCCCTTTGCTTGGATTGTAATTCTCCTTGGAATTAGCACAGTCCCAGTGTTTTCCAGGAAGTCTTCTCTGAGACATAGTTGTAACTAAATCTTTTCCTTTTCTATACAATGTCAGTACAGTATAGTTTATGCCTTTTTTTCTTTTTGGTGGTACTGGAGATCAAACTCCAGGCCACATAAATGCTAGGCAAGCACTATACCACTGGGCTATATTCCCAGCTCATATTTATACTTTTCACACAGCAATTAGGACAGTTTTCCTTTCAAGAGAGTTATTATTGTGCTCCTCTTCTGGAGCACCAACTCTGAGGGTTGATGCCCTATCCTTTTCAGCCTGGAATTGTCCACCACATGTAGCACAGCCCTTTGCATGTAAGTATTTATTGCACTCAATAATTTAAAGAGTCTACTGCAAATTATCATCTTTTGCAAAGAGTTCATCTGATAGTATCCTTAGGCCAGGGAAGAATTTAAAAAGGTAGTCATATATTTATAGAATCTAATTTTTCCAGTTTGTAGACAGATAGGTCAAAGAAGTGTGTGTGCCTAAGAGGCCAATGCTTGGTCAATTTGATATCTGGTGAAAGACAGATTGGGAGAACTCTGGGTTTTACACTGCAGAGTTTTGGGAGTGAAGAAGTGTTTTGCTTTGTAGAAGTGCCCTGGTCTAACATCTGTCTTTAAGCTTTGTGGGGACAGAAATTTGATTCTCAACATACTGACTCCAACATTTACAACCAGAATGTGGATTTGTTAATTGCCAAAGGAATAGAAAACAAATGGTCACTGTGAAAGGACAGTTGCTGAGGGCACCAAACTTTCTGGCTACCATCTCTCCTTGCAGGCCCTTCCAGTGGAAGGCATTTTATATGGAGAGAGCTGCTCAATAAATAGGGGAGTGAGTTATAAGATTCTAAGGTTTACTGTCATCTGGTTAAGAGAGGCAGCTATATCTGTGGTGACATAGCTTAGAATAACAAATAAAAGTGAATTGTCTTTATTAGTACTAAACTTAAGAGGCACTTGACTTATTTATCTTGTGGTTTAAAGATTGATTTTCCCCTTAGTTCTAAGAGGGACCTACAATTTATAAGTCTTCTAGTTTCTCCTTAAACTCTTACTGTAGCAGAAAATTAAGACTTTTCTTTTTTTTTTTTAGGGATTCCTGTCTGTTTGGCCTCGGGTCTTGGTCATTTCTCTCTCTTTTTCCAGGCCTTTCCCTTACAGTGGAAAAGGTGGGGCTTTTAACTAGGACTGACCCTGGAAGGGGCTGACTTGGTAGTCTATTAATAACATGTATATGTGAAACTCTTGTCAACTAATTTCTTATTAGTGAAGATTTGCCCTTGAACTGTCTGCCTCCAGATGCAGACAGCTGGAGTCTATGGAGCAAGCCACTTTGGTTTCTAGGTAATACTTGGATCTATTATGGGTTGACATAATGGACAACCATATTCCCAACTGTAGCCTCCAACTAATAATAGAATCCTTGCTTTATATATTGATCATTATTAAGTAGATGAAAAATTTGAAACTTGGTTGTTATGAGAGGCAGATATATTTCAGTTATGTAAGCTGTTTTCTTTGCTAAAGGCAACCAGAGACCCAGAAAAGGATGGATGATTGAATTACTGGGATATGAGGGATGGAAAAAATTGTGTTTATTAGTGCTAAATGTAGGAGGCACTTGGCTTACTTATCTTGTGGTTTAAAGACTGATTTTTTACCCTTAGGCCTAGGAGGGACAACACACAATTCATAACTCTTCAAGTTTTTCCTTAAAGCCTTGCTGTAGGGGAAAATTAAGTTTCCAAAGATGCCAGTAACCTGAATACCTAAGGATTTGTTGTTGGCAGGATTCATCCTTCTTTCTGTAGCACTATCATCAGAACTCCAGATAAACCTTCCCAGATGTTGCACACCAGGAAAGAATTCCACACTGTTATGGGATTCAGCTTTTAAAAGGTGTTTGGCCTGGAGGCAATAGTCTATTTTTGGTATTCTATCATTAACATGTGTAGTGGAAACTCTTGTTGACTTAAAGATTGGTCCTCTTCTGTTTCCCTGTTAGGGAAAATTAAAAAGAAGAAGGAGAAGGAGAAGGAGAAAAAGGAGGAGGAGGAGGAGGAGAGAAAAATGAAATTAGAAATTAAGGTATTTCTGGACATGTCTTGCCTAAGCCAAAGAAATGAATCTCTGCTCGTAAGAAGTGCAGGCCCTCTGGGAAATAATTTTGAATGTGGATGTAATATATATTTTGTTTTTTGCTTGCTTAGCATCTATGGCTCTTTCTAGAGGAAGGTGAGGGAAGAGATGCTCACTCTCAAAACCCACCCTGTTTGAACCTGATAAATGAGTGTCATCTTAATCTTTGGCCCTGTGGTACCTCTTTGGCCTCTGTAGTCCTGGCCCTGAAGCATCCATTTCTCTTTCTGCTAATGATATTCTCATTTTCCTTTGACAAACACCTTGCACAATCTTCCTCCTTGTGGTCCAGGTTGAACTGATATTACTACTAAGGATTCTAGCAGCAGGTACCTGACTTAGACTTGTCCAATCAAAGCACAGAGCCTTGTCTACAGCAATTGGCTCAGTGATGGCACATGATCTACAGGGGCCAATAAGGGTCTTTCCTGGGACAACCTGGGAAATTGCACATTCTTTGCTGAACTGCTAGAATATGAATCTGGTCACTGTGCAGAGAAAGTGAGCCTGAGAGAGAAGCAACTTGAGGAAATGAGAGCAGAGTTGGGAAGAAACAGATTTCTGAAATTGTTGGAGCTCCATTCCCAAAGAGGGCTCTACAGCCTAGGCTCTTTAGTTTCTGTGATTGGGTTTCTATTAGTATAATAATAATTATTATTATAATCCTGAATAGTAAAATGGAAATATGTAGGAGAAGAATGAAACCTGTTCAGTCATGCTTCTCTGATCAAACTGCTACTGGAGTAGCTTCTTCACAGTAAGCAATCAGAATGAGGATGACATTCATTGTTTTTTTAAAAAAAAACGGAGAAAGAAAACCCTTTCTGAGATTTCTGGTAGTAGTAGATTTGGGATTTGAGAAAACAGTTGGTTTCTGAAGCTGAAAATTCTCAGCTACTTCCTAGTACATTTGAAATTTAATTTCCTGTCTCAACAAACTTCTGTTTTTCTTTTTGCTTCATGCCTGCTCATGGAGAAATAGGCAAATAGAATCCCTTTCCCTCCTTCCCTTATTCTCTGGAACTGCAAAGGGTGTAAGGAAGAATCCAGGCCATTTACCCAGTTCTTACCAATGTTTGGGATTCTTGCCAACACAGACCAGGAAGCAAAACCAAACCACATTTGCCACCTACCTGAACCCTCCCCACCAAAAAACAACACTGATGGGAAAACATGCCAGACACTGACAATATTATAAACTGGGCTAGGTGGTAATGTCAGGAATAATAACAAAGAATTTAAAAATAAGTCATGCCCTAAAAAGAACCTCACTATGGCTCAAGAGAGTGTTAAAGTACAAAAATTGAGAGTATAAGATGAGTGAATATATAATATCATACCTTTAAAATAGAATAACACTTTAAATAGTCACTGACAAACTTAAAGTGAGGGGTAGCTGTAGCTACTTCTTGGAACTGAAGATGGGCAGGCAGGGAATCTTAGTTCTCTTTACATGGGTCTTGACTCCCTGGGTCACTAAGTTTTTGTTAATTTTTAAGGCTTCTTGGCACTGGCAGGGCCAGGATTGACCATCTCCAATAGAAATCTGGAGGTTGCCCAAGTCATAAAAACTGACCTCAGACGACATTACTTAGTTATAATATTATCAAAGAACAAGATGTTCAAAATAGTTTGAAGAGGTAAAAAAAAAAAGTTTAATATTTTAAAATGCAACTAGTATTAATAGAGATTTTTCTTTTGTAACTAAAAAATTGAAGACAGGCTATTCCAGTTGTACCCCAACCTTCTGGTACATGCTGTGATATATCAAGTCACTGGCAGAGCCATAAATCAATGGGTGGGTGGTGATTACTGTGAGTACTGGAAGTATTATTGGTAAAGACAATCCCAGTCAGGCCAATCTGTGCATGGTGCCAGTAAAGGAAGGCAAATTAGATTTCTACATGTTAAAGGTGGGTGGGAGAAGGGGAGAATGTAGTATTTTTCATTTTCAAATGGAAGTAGCATTGAAATTAGAATAAAGCAGATCAAAGGAGGGAATACAAAGGACAAAAATGGTGAAAATATTTGGCTATTTCGTCCTGCATATTTTTTATTATAACTTGCTGAAAATTATCTTTCTTTCTTGGGATTAGTTTCAAGGTAACAAATCTTTTGCTATCATTATAGTATTAAATGTAGATGGTTTGATTTGGCAGATTCAAATATAGATAACTCATTTTATATTCACAGATTTTTTGCCAAACAATTTATTTTAACTAATATAGGTTGTTTTTGGTTCTTTAAAACTTTAAAGAATTAATTAAAATATTTAAATAATTGATGCATAGCTTAAGATTTAAAAATAAAAAAGGGGTAAATTAAAAAGCTTTTCCCTCTTGACATTTAGTTCCCCACCTGTAGGCAACCATGTTGATGATTTATTGTGCTCTTTTCATAGACAGGCAATGCATATAAAAGCAAATATGTTTATTCCTAAAATGTACAAGTGGAAGCCTTCTACATTTTGCTTTGTCCCCTTAATAACTGTTATGGTTTGAATGTGAGGTGTGACCCAAAAGCTCGTGTGTGAGACAATGCAAGAAGGTTTAGAGGAGAGATGATTGGGTTATGAGAGCCTTAACCCGATCAGTGAATTAATCCCCCTGTTGGGATAAACTGAGTGGTAACTGAAGGCAGGTAGGGTGTCGGCTGGAGGAGGTAGGCCATTGGGTCATGCCTTTCTGGTATATTTTGTATCTGGTGAGCAGAGTCTCTCTCTCTCTGCTTCCTGATCATCATGTGAGCTGCTCATCCTGAAGGGGAACCACACTCTTCTGCCATGTTGTTCTGCCTTACCTTGAGCCCTGAGGAGTGGAGCTGGATATCTATGGCCTGAGACTTCTGAAACTGTAAGCCACTAAATAAACTTTTCCTCCTCTAAAATTATTCTCATAGGGCCTTTTAGTCACAGCAGTGAAAAATCTGACTAAAACAATAATATAAATTGGAGATCATTCATAATAGAGTGTTCAAGGCAGCCCTATTTAAAATCACTCCCAGCCCCTGCCAACTCCCTTTACTGGGTCCTTGTTACTCTGATCTTCCTTATGTCCATGGAACTCAATTCTCTCCTAACATAGTGTAATTTATTCATCATGTTTATTGCTTATCTTTCTCCTGGAACTCATAGCCATGAGGACAGATATTTTTGTCTCTGTAATTTGTACCTTCCTGGATTTATAACACATACAATGGTGACTGACACATAGTAGGGTCTGTATAAATATTGTTGAATGATGAAAATCAATGGTTTGAAGGGGAAATAATGGACTGATAAGAGACTATATAAAAGACATGTAGAAATTTAAGATCTTTGAAATGATTCATGTCAAAAAATAGAGAGGTTAGAGCTGTGCTTCACCAGCTAAAGTACAATGTTCAAGTACGTGCCAAACATTCTGATGCTAAAATTGTTCAGAAAAGGCCAAATGCCTCTAGCTACTTTATCTCTTGCTATTCCCAGGTTTTTGCTTTTTTTTTTTTTTTTATCCAGGCTCTTTTTTCATCTATAACCTTTTCATTTAATTACTTCTTTCCCAACTCCGTATCTCCTATGCCTGTAATAGCATTTTGTGAAAATATAATAGAGTTCTTGGGCCTTTATTCTGAAAGCATTTCTGTAGTGAGATATTGCTTCCTATGTCTCCAGAGTCAGCAGCTGTAAACAGGCTGTGGAAAGATGTCCAGTATAATTCATTATATAGAAAGAGTGGACGCTTTCCTCCTTACGTTATAGAACTGCACAGCAGCTGTTGAGAGTTTCGATTCCTTGCAACTGCCATCTCTTTTTTATATAGTGACTGCAGGAGAAAGGAGGTGGACATATCCTCTTAATTGGTATAAGTAAAAAAATATATATTTTTTATCATTAAGGAAAGGAAGTTCAGATAACAAATATTTGTCTACTCTACCAGTCCCCTTCAGATATCTGCTTTGGGTGGGCTGGTGGGTATTTGGAAATATTCTTAGTTTGTGATTCCTTGAATTTTGTAAAACACTTATAGATTTTATACATGCATAAGTCCACAAGGGAAAGATTATTTAGAGGTAGTAGGGAGGTAGGTTGTAATGTTTTATGTCATTTAAATGTGAATTAATTAAAACCTTAAATAAGAGCTCTTTTAACACTGAACTTAAATACAGGGCCTTTTTATAACTTAATGGCTCTTTCCCAAGAAGATCATTCATTTGCAAGAGAAATATTTTGATTGAAATTTAAATAGAGATTTGTCAAAGCTTGCCAAAATCCATTTGTTACAAATAAAAGATTATTATTATTCAGTGGGAGTTCACACCAGTCAGCTCTGGTGCCCCCTTCTCCTCTTCAGAAAGTAAAACCCCATTTGTTTTGGGGAAAGAAATCCAAAGAAAGGATACCTGAGGACACTAATTCAGACAAGTTCATGGGTTTCAATTGTAGGTGTCTTCTGTGACTCTCACTAAGGGACGTTTTAATAATAATGCCAATACCACTACTAATAAAGCCATTGACATAGAACTCTGCTGTACAATTTACCAACACTGACTTATTTAGGCAAGAACCTGAAGACACAGGAATGATTATAACTTCCATTTCATAAATAGGAAAACAGAGGCAGAGTGTATTAGTACAATCAGGTTCTTTCTAATCTGAAAAATTAGTTTCAAAGGGAAAAATATTGAGAGATATTTATTTTACATCCTTCACTATCGTCACACCTGTAAATGGAAAACGAGAAAAAATAGCCATTTGGTCAAAAGTATTAGGAAGTCTAGTGTCTACCATTGACTGTAGATTCACTGTATACAAGGAACTGTGCTAGGCATTGTGGGAATTACAAAGAATGGACAAAACAAGATTCTTCCTAGAAAGATTTAAGATTTTTAAAATAAGTATAAGAAGGAATGGATTATGTATCATTAAACACAGTGAGCAAATATTTCATAAAACATTTATACCTTTGAATGTATACTTTTAATTTTTAAATGATAATGTGATTTCTATTTTGAAGCTGTGGACAATATTTATGAAGTTGGATATGTGAAGGTCATATCACCATACCTTGGTACCTAGCTTTAAAACTCTTAGGATATGTAAAAGGTGTTGAATACAAAATGAATCTCTACATTTGGGTGATGTAAGTCTCCTTTTTTTGAACAAGTATTAGTTGCCTACACAGATACCATTTTCTTTTTGTACTACTTTAAGAATCTTCTCTGTAATGATCTTAGGACTTTTTAAATACGTAAGAATTCATTTAGAAGAATTGACTACATATCACTAGAACTAGAAAATTATTTAAAATGCACAAAGAGTTATTTAAACACAAATATAGGCAGTATATATTAATTCAGGCACAGTTCAGTGTGGGTTGGGTGATACTTAACCTATTTCACTAGAGAATTGGGAACACCCTCTGGCAGCAGTGACTAAGGGGACATTATCCTGGTTTTACATGCCACACTGGCCTACACCCTCTGTTGTTGGCCTGGGTACACTGTGTTTCAGAGATGATTGCTGGGAATTCCTTATTTGGATCTGTAATTTCTTAAAGTGAAGGCCCTAAAATACTTTAATGTTTTGTCTAACCACACAGACTTGATCAACTCTTTATTGCGTAGCTACACATATTTCTTTCTTTTTGTAAAGCTCTGAAAATGCCAGTAATTTATGACTTTAAGTTTTTAAAAAAGATGAAAAATTATTTACTAATAATATGTAAGAAAAAATGATGTATGCTTTGTATTTTATGGTATGTTTTGTACTGTATGTTTGAATAATCCTTTCATTAAGTTTTGTAGCTAGAGTATGTGTAATTTTAGGACTATTTGATGGTTGAATAAAAAGATTATGTCCTGTTTATAATCCCTGATAACTGTGAATATGACCTTATTTGAAAATAGGGTAATTATAGGTATAATTAGTTAAAGACCTAGTGATGAGGTTGTCCTGGGTTTAGAGCGATCCTAAATCTAATTACTGGATCTAATTACTGGCAAGATAAAGGAGAGAAAATCAGAGAAACAAAGATAGATAGAAGACCATATGAAGACAGAGTCAGAGACTAGAGTTACACAACCCAAGACAAAAATTGCCAAGGATTGCTGTTGCCAATGGAGGTAGGAAGGAGGCACAGAACAGATTTCTCCTTAAAGCCTTGGAGAGAACCAGCCCTGCCTGCATCTTGATTTTTGACTTCTGGCTTCTAGAACTGTGAGAGCATAAATTTCTATTGTTTCAAGTCTCCTATTTTGTGGTAATTTGTTACAATAGCCCTAGGAAATGAATGTACTTGGCTCTAGGTGGGACAGTAATAATTTCTGGCTTCATCAGTGCCTTGAAGATGCTCCTATTACTGACCACTGCTTTCTTTATGGTTGTTTCCTGTCTCTTATATCATCCAGTGTCCACCTTGGATAGGGTAAGGGCTATTTCTCCCACTCTTTATAGTAAAAATCAGCCAATACCAAGCAACAGTAACCAACTAACCAACTCAATAAAAATAAATCTGTAGTTCTGTGGGTTTCTGTCTTCCATTCTTTTGTTACTTTCTTTGATGCTGGGGATCAAATCCAGGGTCTTATATGTGCTAGGCAAGGTGCTCTACCATTGATCCAAATGCCCAGGCCCTGTGGTTTTTCTTTTGAAGTACTTCACATGTCTATATATGGTCTTACAAAGTTTCCATTGTTCTTATATATTTATTAATATATTTAAGGACAAATGACTACTGTAGGATTTGGGTGATATAAAAAAAAACCTTTCTTGGGGCTGGGGTTGTGGCTCAGTGGTAGAATGCTCGCCTGGTGCGCGCAAGGCCCTGGGTTCGATTCGCAGCACCATATACAAATAAATAAATAAAAATAAATAAATAAAAATAAAGGCATTGTGTACAACTAAAGGAAATAAATACTAAAAAAATCTTTCTTTTGGTAGAATCTGGAGCTTTCTAGAGAAGTTTTAATCAACATATTGCAGAGAGAAGACATACTTGGCCACGTGATCTTAGATACTTAAGGTTGCCATTGTACATTATGGACTTTCAGGACACAGAGAAAATCTTGCTGTGCTGGGATAACTAAAGGAACTCTACTACATTCATCTTTCTTCAGGGTCCTTCTGGGAGCCAGTTTTGTAGTAAAGCAAATTTCTTAGATGTTACTTCTCAGGTATATCAGTCTCCACATCTATAGACCCGAATCTTCCCACTGCCTCTGTGCTTTCTGAAACTCAGTCAAGTCTTACTAATTCTAGAAGATGAAAGCTTGTGTTCACTTAGTTAGTTAGCACACCCAAGGAACACTAATTATATTTGTAATTTTTACAAAAGGACAACCAGTTCTTAACTTGGTGTTTGTGCTTTCAGATGGTGAAGGCGAATCATTAATTAAGCTCAAAGTGAGAATGACTTTCAACTATGAATCTAGGCTCTGCACCATGGAGCCATGGAGTATTATCCTATGATAGTAAATACCTGTGACTGTTACAACAGTAATCACTGGTACTTTTGTATTTCTTCACGTGGTACAGTTATCTTGAAATATTGGTAATATTGTTAATATAGTTACTAGCTCTACTACCAATTTTGTTATTTAGCATAATAATAAAGAAGTTACATATTCATATGTCACAAAGTTTTCCTCTTAACATCTTTATTGTAAGGTTTCAACTACTTTTTAATTGCAATTCCATTTCACTGCTTTGCCAGCCTGTTCTATTTTTTTACATTTATAAATGCTAGTCTGAGTAGTCCACATACTTCACCAGACTGTCACAGGGATATAGAGCACAGAAAAGTTTTAACTTCTGAATTAGCTCTTAGAAAGTCAGACAACTAGGGTCTGTGGCCACTAAATCATTTGTTCCTACAGAAAACTGACTTATTTAGCACATTTCAGTTAAGGGCATAGATGAATGACAAGTCACATTCCACTTTGCCACAATGATCCTAGTTCTTGTTTTCTTTAATTACTTTACATTTTCTTTGCATTTTGTGTAACAACCCTTCTTGCTATCACACTGAGCAAGTTTTATTGGGTTTTGTGTCAACCGGGGCACTCGGTTATAATCATCCATCATCTGCAGCCCTCCATTTTGGTTGTGTGTGTGTGAGAATCTTTACGCTGCTTTGCTCATTCACTGACCTACCCTATTTGATTTGTTACTGGCAATGGGAAGCACACTACTCTCTGAATGCTAGTACTGGAAGGCACAAAGTCATTTTGTAGGAAAATAGTGACAGTAGAGGAAGGTCATGTGGAAACGGACTCATGGAATTTCCTTCATGGAAATGAAAATGCTCTGTTTATGCTTCTGGACCTTTCATACTGGAAAATTATTCTGTCGATATGGCTTTCTTAGAGTGGTTAGGTACCGCTGAATTAACTGGTATGTCATGTAATTACATTCCTTCTCTCTGATGTTCAGGGCAATTGGAGCTGTTTGTTATTTTTGGCTCCTCTCAGGGCTGGTGGCAACACACTGCTCTTTCTTTCTGACTAATTTTTAAAAACCACCATCAACAGAAATATCCATCTACATATTTTCACCTATGTGTTTGTGTTGCAGAGTTGTTTATTCATTCATCAGTGTTTGCTGAGGGCTGACTGTCCTCTGGGTCCGGTCATAGGCCATATCATCATGGCTTGAGTAGAGCTCTCCTGCAGCTTTACAGAGGGTGGAAGACACTAGGCTCTCTTGACTGTAGTCTTTCCCAAATCACATCGGTGCTTCCTGTCCCCTCCAGAATTTGATTCTACTATGCATTTTCAACCTCTGAATGTGTTGGTCTTTCCTCCCTGATCTCCTCCTGCCATAGTCAGGTCTTCAATGGTTAAAAAGAGAAAAGAGGGGGAAAAAAAAATAAAGGAATGGGGGAAAAAAGTCACAATCAGGTCTCTCTCTTCTTTGCTTCTGTTTTTCTTCAGGATATCTTAAAAGATTTCTCCTAACTTGCTCCTAACCACTTAGTCCAAAGACCTTAGTAATCTGATATTTTCTTTCATGAATCTACTGAAAATGCACTGCTACTGCTTAACCGTGAATCTGGGGGACTTTGAGACTTAACAAAGAAAAGAGAATAAAGGTATAAAAATGCTTAGAAGGAAGACTGGATGACACTTAGCCACTAATGGGCTATCTGGGAGGTTGAGGGAAAGGAGGAGTCAAAGATAACTCATATTCTCAATTCCCCTGACCTCTCCAAGATGTTTAAAACTGTTGACCACCTACTCTGTTAAGCTCCTTAGTATCACCAACATTTTGCTGTCCTGATTTCTCCTGTTTTTCTTGTGTTGTTTTTTCTTTTTTTTGGGGGGGGCGATATTTTCTTCCATGTATATATTCCTATATGTGGACACTCCCCAAGACTTTATCTTGTCATTCTTTTCCTCTGTCCTAAAGCCTTGCTTAAGTGAGTCAATCCACAATGCAATAGAAAGATTCCCATATCTGTAGTTCTGCTCTCGTCTTTCCTTCTGGGCTGGTGGACATTCTTTGCCAAACCAGGCAGTTGACTCAGGGATGCCTTACCTTCAGCTCCTTATACCCATCCTCCTGGGGACTTCAGGTTTCAGTTACTGGTCAGATCATGCTTATGGTCTTAGAGACTTGGGGCAGTTATCTTTGACTCCTCCTTTCCCTCAACCTCCCAGATAGCCCATTAGTGGCTAAGTGTCATCCAGTCTTCCTTCTAAGCATTTTTATACCTTTATTCTCTTTTCTTTGTTAAGTCTCATACTTAATTCCCAACTGACCCCTCTTATCTATTCCCTCTCTGCCCACTTCTCCACTCTCAAATCCATTCTATCCTACACACTACCTCCTGGTTCATTTTCTAAAGGAGTGTTAAGATTAGTCTGGAAAAAATTAATCCACCCAATTCATTGTCCTTGGATGAGCTACGTGCATTCACCTTTGAAGCCCAGGCCATGAGACCATTTCCTTCCCATGGAGGAGCAGAGAGGTGGCAGCTATAGATTACAGATACTGAAAATGACCTCTTCCTCTTTCCCTCCCTTCTACTCCTCTTTTCAATTTTCTTTGCCTTCTTCTCTTTCTTTCTTTTAGCTACTATATCCTAGTAAACAGACTAATATTAACTGACTTCACACAGATTCTGAAATACCAGTATTTAAGACCCTAAATATTAGTATTTAATGGAAACCAACTCAAGCTAGATGAAAGACAGTGGGATACAAGGCTAAGGATGCTGATGTCCCTGGCTCTCAGAGGCCTGCAGGGACCACACCATCACTGTGAGCTCCATGTGTGGCAGCTCTTGAGTCCCTGTGTCTGCTGCCTTCTCCAACATTTGTTCTCAGGGACGAATGTGATCACTCATAGTTCCCAAATTCAAAAATCATCCAAATACATAGGCATGTATTTCTTCCACCTTTCTTAGTTTTGGGGAACTCTTGCTTGTCCTTCAAAGTCTTTGATCACTTGTTGCCTTCTTTGTGACAGCTTCCAGAAATTTCCAAGAAGTGAGTCATCACCCCCACCCCCATGTCCTCACTAACACTTCTGATGTAGTTCTATAAGCACTGTTTTCACTGTATTGTTAAATGTTCTCCATTAGACTATGAGTTTATCTAGGGGGTGAGGAAGATTAATTTTTCGATTCTTTTCAAGCAGCAAAAGCAGGACATGGCATGGAATCTCTTCATCATAAGTGGTAATTTAAGGAATGAATCCTTAGGATCATTTTTCCTCAGGAATGTCTAGTATTGAATGGAACCCATGAGTGGACGTGGTCAGCATGTTCTGTCACATAGAATAGTAACATAGCCTAGTGTATAAAACCAGGGGCTCCAGAACTAGTTTGCTTGGATTAAATCCTGGATCTGGAACTACTTACCAGCTGTGTGACGGGGGTTAAGTTAATGATCATCTCCGTGCCTCAGTTTCTTATCTTTTCTTATCCCATTCTTTTTCTTGTCTTGATGTAATGGTAGGTGTTAGCAATAATCAGAGGGAGAATTGGGAGTTGAAAAAGCAATAGTTCTTGAAAGCTGCTGGAATAACCACAGTAATTGTAAAAATGAAGAGGAATGGATATTATGAGTCACTTGGAAAGGTTCCCTGGATGTGGGCCTAAAAGCTTTCAGGAGGGGAATCCAAACCACAAGGAATGTGAATTGACCAACAAATACAATGGATTTGATATCTTTTTCCCTTCCTAGTGATTTTAGTTCTTGAATAATGCAAATAAAATTCCACTAACATTTTGAATGAAGTATATTTCCTTGTTTATTAAGAGATTTAGGGCTCCAAGGTTGAGATTTTCTTACTTTTTAAAAGGTTTACTCTTCAAGGTGTGTACTTATAAATCTTTATGTTTCCATCTTTATGCTAATTCCAGAATCTCTTTTGGAAGTTTTTTTTTTTTTTTTTAAAAACAATCTTGTTGATTGTACTGTGATGTATGTGGTTGTATGAAATATGATCTAGCTTGGTCTGTTTGCACCACTGTGTCCTTGAAATTCGAGGTGCATCTGACTGTCCTCTCTTTAGCTCTTTGTAGTACAGTGGTTGTGTACTTGGGAACAGAACTGCAGAATTTTGACTGGAGAATTCTCTTTTTTATCTTCTTTTTATGGTAATGAGGATTGAAGTTGGGGGTGCTCTGCCACTGGCTACATCTGTACCCCTGTAAAAATAATTGTTTCAAGACAGGGTCTCACTACATTTGCTGGGGGTGGCCTCAGTCTCCAGAGTAGCTGGGATTACGGGCATGTACCACCGCCCTGGATGACAGGAAACTATTATTTGCTATATTTGTCCAGAAATTGGTTGTGGTACTATATTATAACAGTGATACAAAATGTGTTTTACTTAATACCTTTAGCTTTACCAGATCAGTTGATTAAACAAACAGGCATTAACTTTTAAATGTGTTGTATTTCCTACATAATCAGTTATTTGGCAAATCAAGTGGGGTGAGATAGGGGATGAGGGTGGCTAATATGATGTTGTGTTTGAATGAGGTAGATTTTAAGACCAGAATTAAGCACAAGATGTTAGATGCATTATTCAAGCACTGGGGAAAAAAGCCTAAATTTAGATTTTAAAAAAATCAATCTTACATGAAGTATCTTGGTTCTTAGTAAGTAGAATGTTCAGTTTGGGTAATAAGATGAGCATAAGAGAGAGGCATATACGCTCCGGTAATTGGAAGCTACAGCAAAGTTATCCATGAATGACTGGAAATAGATTCTGAAGAGACATTAACCACAGAGGGGAAGCTCGAGTGGCTCATAAGGCCATCAAAATTCAAAGGTAAGAGAGCATACTTGTTTACAGCATTCTTTATTAAAGATGCTGGGTGGATGCCTCTCAAGGTCAAAGAGAAACATGTTAAATGAACTGCTTCCCTGGTTTTCTTCAAGGCCTTACTTAAAAATTATGCCTAATTTAATAGAAACACCCAGATAAAGTGGCCTTGTTTTCTTAGTTTTCAAGATGCAATGAAGCAGGAATTGTGGTGCAAGTCTTTTGTTTTCATATTTTTCTGGAATAGCCCATTTGTGTAATTCTCTAAAGTTATTTTTATTACTTTTGATTGCTCAATGTGAGTAGTCAGTAGGGTTCTACCACAAAGCTTCTGAATTAGTAAAAATAACAATCTGCTTATGGGTATGTGTTTGTTATGGAGAATTTTGCCAGTGGGGAGGTGGACTCATGGAAACTTTTGATTTAATATGAGACTAAGAGGGATACTTCCATTTTCTCTGGTTATTCCCCACAACCACAAAAATTTGGAAGAGGTGATGGACAACTCAGATTTAAAGCTCTAAATTGGCTACCAGAACTCTAAAATGTGACACTTGCTTATATATTTTTTTCTTGGTTCAGATTAGGATTGAGGAGAGAAGATCTAAATTCAAAAGAACCTATATTTAGTACTTCTAAAATGGTTTCTTAATCGTGGTAAAATACGTGTAGCACAAAAATGACATCTTGATCATTTTAAGTGTACAGGTGAGTGGCATTAAGTTCATTCACATCCTTGTGCCACGGCCACCACCATCTTCCCAGGAACTTTTGTTTAATACTGTTCGTGAGGTGGAGTTTTCCTGTCTCTAACCTACCAGGTGTGAGCATCAAAGAGTAGATCTAACTGAAGGAACATAAGAAATATGAATCAGAACTGAAGGTAGAATTTCACGACACTCATTGGCATGAGTAGAAAAAGATGGAATGGCAAGTGGACTGTGAGAGAAATACCATTTATCTAAAAATAGATTTAATCTGACCCTGCATCTGATGTCCCTGCAAAATTCCAGCTCCAGAATCCTTGTTAAATGTTTCATTGTCGAGGATTAAATTAGATGCTGGGTGCTGTGTTCTGCTTTGGCCACAAATTGAATGAAATGGCAGGGGTTATAAGGCTTATCCTGGAGCGTGACAGAGGCTCTTCGCAGCTGTCCAGGGGTTCATAACCTCTTCTTGGTTCAACCTCAATCCTCCCACATCCGCAACAGGCAGAACTTTAGGTCACAGAGAGGGCTTTATTTTCCCAGGCAGGAAAATTCATCCCCCATGTCCTGCATGTTCAGAGACTCATGAGAAGGATGGGTAGCAGACACCAGAACAAGGGACGGAAGTTCCCCCTTGAAACAGCCTCATTGTAAGACTTGGTTATATAGTATTTTTAAAAAGGTCACAAAGGTGAAATTAATAGTAGATTACTACCAATATTCAACAAACAGAAATAAAGAGAATAGAAAATACCACAATGAATGCAATTCACAAAATTTTCTTTGGCTGTGTTTATGTGTGTTTCATTTGTGTGTGTGTGTGTGTGTGTGTGTATGTGCATGCTGTAAACAGGTGGATATGTGCAATGGAAGTTTACTTTTTACCACAAGTCTCTGGAAAAAATGATAGAATCCACTAAAACCACTAGGGTCAGAACCACTTTCAATTTTTAGAGTCTGATTTCCTCTATATTAACTAACATCTGGATATAAATAAGTATACGTGTAAACTTTTTTCAGCTTAATTTTTTTTTTTTTTTTGCCCAAGTAAGTCTTACTGAAACCAGAATCAAAGACAGGCAGTCAGTACAGAAAGGCAAGGGTCCCATCCAGAGAATGGAGGACAGTTTAGGTGCAGAAGTTGGAAACTGCCCCTGAGGAATTGAATGTTAATGCCTTAAATGTTAAGCCCTTCCTCCACCCTTATCAAGATAACCTGCCCCTGCTCCAACCTGTTGCTAAGGTAACCTGTCCCAGGAATTGTCCCTCCCTTCAGGGAGTTGTAAAAGTTGTTAATTAATGTATCCTGTTCCTGCACAGATCACTGCACCTTTGCCCCTCCTGTCCCTCTGCTTCTCACCTTTTGACCATCCCACCTGGGCCTAGTCACGTCTGCAGGGAGGAGAGAGATAAGGGGAAAGAGAGCAGGAGAGCAAAAGAAATTTAGATGTATAAAGGACACAGAACCTCTCACTTCATGAGATACCAGGATACCAGCTACGGCCCCTTCTCCCTCCTAGGAGAAGTCTGTGTTACCCCTTTTTAAGTAAACCCTGCTTTATATGCTTGCTTCGGCATATTTCTCTAATGTTATACTTCAACATGTGAGGAAGCAGGACTTGTCACCGGTAACCAGCAGTATCATTACTAACTCAAGCTAATAGAGTACCAGCCTGTGTGTGAGAATGGTAATTTACAACTAAAAATTGCTAATGTTTTCCATATTGCCTAATATCACTTTCAGTTTACTTTGTTGACTGTGTTTTTTGGGGATAGGAAACATTATTATCCTCATTTTACAGATCAAAGAATGAGAGCTGAAGCAAATTGTCCCAGCTCACATAGCTGGTATGGGGCCAGCCAGGATTTCAACCCACACATTTAGAGTCAATAATGCTGACAACAACCACTCTATCACTTTCCACTATGCTGAACAGAAGCTCTTTATAAACAAACAGAATTACATTTCTTACACCAACCTGAGTCTTTGGTAACACTTGGTTCAAAGTGATTGAAATAACATGATTACTACTCTTTTCTGATAGTTTTATTTCAGAAAACACCTGCCTTGTTTCTTAATCATCAGTGTGGTGGAAAGATGAGATATAACTGTCTAAAACTAGACTAGCTTACAGTTTATTCTCCTCTTGTATGAAGAACAATGCTACCCATGAACACTAAACGTGTTTATCAAACAAGCTGACTTTCACTTCTAATTCTCATGTTTCCTAGTTTTAGTAGGCAGCTATTGAATAGGGTCCAGAGAGTGACTATGCCATTCTTTTAAGCAGAAAACAGGTAAGCACTATTGAATACCACTTTTCAGGCATTTTACTGTCTCATGAATTTAAAAAAGAGAGAGGAGAGTTAGAATTAAAAAAGAAATAATCGTCATGGATGATTGAATTGTGTAGAACAAATTTGTGCTATTTTTTATCTTTCACACACAGAGCCCATACTATCCTCAGGACTTCATAATTCTTGTTGCTCCCCAAAACTCCCAACTGCAATGTCCATCTGCACCAATGTACCTGCTTCTGTGTAGTAAGCTAGAATAGCTTGGCTAGTAATCATCTTGGAGTGGCTCTCCCTTGACTGATAGCCCAGTGCTTGGATGGATTAATTCTGAAGCATATATGAACTCCGAATTTTCCTGGCAGATTATGTTCTAATTGCCCAGTGTGGCAGATGATAGTGGTAAATTGTAAACTAACCATAAATTCTCTTCCTTCCTGTCATGTGATATTACAGATCTATCAAAAAGTAGCATCTGGATGGTCAGGTGATTTGCTTTGTACATTTGGAACTTAACAGAATGAACCAATCAGAGTCTTTGAAAGTGCTTTCGTGTTAGGGCTTATTATGGTTTTGGAGAACCTGAGATTGCCACCTAATGGTGTCCAAGCTAGCCTGTTGGAGGATGAGAGACGACTTAGAGATGAGTGGTTCCAGACAGAGGCCCCTAGTCCAATCATTGTGTGTGACCAGTGAAAACCAACTAGACCTAATCCAGTGGCCAGTTGAATGTAGAATCAGCTGAGCCAATCAGATAAGAACCAAAAGGATGAAAGTATGAGAGACTATACACATTTGTTTTTTAAAGCCATTAAGTGCTGGGGTGGTTTGTTATGCACCTCATTAGTGTGACAGCTTGCTCTCCGGTGGCTTTCTTCTCTTCTTTGTATCTCTATCCTATTCTGCTACTGGAGTTTCCTGAATCTCTCAATAAATGCTTAGTTATATTTTTGCCCCAGGATCTATTTCTTGGGAAACTCAAAACACTATTCAATTATTTTTTTGCACACACTGAAGTTTTCTTCCTTAGGCATTCTCCTTAGGAATTGTAGGTTGTTAAGAGACACTGAACAAAAAGTATAGGAAAAAGAAAGAAAAAAGACAAAGATCGTGTCCTTTTGAATAACTCCAGTAGCACTCAGCTTTGACAAGCTCATATGTTGGAATGTTCTTTCCTAGACTGACATACTCCCAATTCCTCCCAAGTTGGAATGTCATGCATGCTCCTTTCTTTCCCTAGCATGACTGTAAAAATCCTTTATAAACCATAGGCCTGGGAAAATATGTCCTAGGCTTGAGTTGATGTGCCAATTTGATCATATTCCTTTTTGCAATAAATAAGGAAAATATAATTATTCCTATGAACCTTTAATCTATTTTTTTTCTTTTGCTTTTTGGCAAACTCAGGGGCACTTTACCACTGAGCTGTATCCCCAGTCCTTTTTTTTTTTTTTTTTTAATTGTTGGTTGTTCAAAACATTACATAGTTCTTGATATATCATCTTTCACACTTTGCTTCAAGTGGGTTATGAACTCCCATTTTTAGCCCATATACAGATTGCAGAATCACATCAATTACACATCCATTGATTTACATATTGCCATACTAGTGACTGTCGTGTTCTGCTACCTTTCCTATCCTCTACTATCCCCCCTCCCCTCCCCAGTCCTTTTTTTTATTTTGAAACAGGATCTTACTAAGTTGCTGAGGCTTGCCTTTAACTTGCCATTCTCCTGTCTCAGCCTCCCGAGTTGCTGGGATTACAGGCATGGGCTATTTTCTTTAATCAATTCATGGTTAGTGTTATTTGAGTAAAACAGAGAAGTTCATAAGCTCAGCCGTGGTCTTATGAATCAAACAAATTCAATTTCCTGTGAATTTTTCTTAGGAAGCAAAAATAGAAAATGTTGACTTTATTCTAACCAGATTATCGGAGAGCAGAAAATTTACCAGTAAAACTATAAAAAAATGCTTATTATTTTTGATACTATAATGGTGGGGTGGAGAATATTGGGAAGCAGACATGCTTGGGATAAAGGGAAATTAAAGAAATACAGATATTATTTGTAGATAGATATATGCATATACTTGCAGCTTTTATAAACCCTTTGATATAAATAAGATTTTAAATGTGGTTATGTGGATCAATTTTTCTTGAATATTTCTTTTTATAAACTCTTTATATGGAGATTATATGAATAGTAAAATAACTCTTAAAATGTAATCACCACACATCAGGAGATTAGTGTGGAGATTAATACTTCAAATGCTTAAAAACCTATTTTGTATTTGCTACCTCATAATGAACACTATTGCAGGATATACAGTCTTCTATACTTATTTATTCTATCAGCATCTTTTTATAGGGAACTTTGCATTTGCTTGACATATGACTTTGGGACTATTAATATTACTTTGACTTCCTTTTGTAGCCCTCTGACACTGCTTCATTGCAAGAGTAGTTGTTATTTATTATCATTTCAAGGTGGCAAGATAGGACTTTATGTCTAAGAAGTATCACACAAATTATTCTCTGTCATTGCAATAGATAGCTGCTTCCCCCCCCCCCC
>NW_026000137.1:4887833-4892709 GCF_001458135.2 Marmota marmota marmota | reverse complement strand
CCCAGATTTTTGCTGCACAAAACAGCCTTTTCCTCACTATAGAGTTTTAAAATACATAGTTTTTTAAAATTATAAGGTACTATGCATTCATTATACCTAAAAACAATAAAATAAAAATTATATAGAATTCAAATACTTAAGGGCAAATTAACACTTACTTTAACTAAATTGTCATTATACTATATTAGAAAACAGAATGCATTCTGAGCTTAAAACTATGCCATAATAGCTTTTCAAAACCTCTAAATATTTGAATATTGTATTAATGACTTCATTGGAACTCCCTATATGGATGTTCCTGGCTTATTTTACTTAGTCACTATGGTTAGACATTTCCAAATTTTTGTGATTACAGTGACACACAAATCCAACATTCTTAACTGAATCTCTGATAATTATCTTAGTTTAAATTTCCAGAAATAATCATAAAAATGCAGTACATTTTTGAAGCTTTTGATATTTTTTCTCAGAGTTCAGAACTATTTCTACTGTCTGTGGATACATTTTTATACTTTTGTTGCTCTTGACAACATAAATTTCATGTTCAATGGCCAACTGGTATGATCTCCACTCAATAAGTAAGGATCTATCTATCTCTCTGTCTACCTATCTATAATCTATCTACCTACTTATCCAAGAAAATACCTAAGAACACATATATGCCTATCCTTACTTATTGTACTTTATAAAAGAAACCTGGTATTTGGCAGTGGTGTGAATCCATCTCTCAAGATCACTTCTACACTAAAGCCTATTGTAACCTTACCTAGTCCTCTACCCATGTCCAGTGGATTTTGTAAAAATGGCAGGAAGAGCACCTGCTATTACGTGGCACAAAAGCCTCAGAACTTGTTGTACCCCTGCCATATTTGCTTGGTGATCATATCACAATCCAATTCTCCATTGCTGTATGAATCAGAATGACACTTGAACTACTGCTTTGGCCTATTTGTGGCAAACAAATGGGCTTCACAAAAGATTAGAAAACAAACAAAATTCATTTTGTGTGATATAAAAATAAATACATGAAATCTTGATTTTTTCCTTAGAACTTAATGGAAACTATTTTGCTGGTGGAATGAGATTATAAAATATGACAAAATTGAAGTTACACTCTTTCTACCTCCAGATGTCATAGCTATAAGGGAACATGCTTTAAAGTATGCAGAGTTATTGGAAAAGCCATGTAACGAGGAAAAAGACCTGTAGGAGAGACCTTGCATGGTCAGGGAAGGTGTTGCAATAGAATGAGCTAGTCTGACATCTTTTTTGCCTCATTTCCAAATCTGGTCTTCCTTTCCTGCTTTCTGGTTTGGGATTTTGTTTATCAGTACTTTTGTTGCTTTGGTTGTCGTCACTAAAGCCACCAGACTTTCTACCTCACAGAGGCGCTTCCCATTCCTAAAGATTCAATGTACCTCACTATCTGGCAGATGCTCTGAAATAATTTCAGGTGGGCAAACTGCTCCCTTTGCAGGCCTACACAAAGGGCTCTTCCCTTAAGGGATAGATCTGCAGCTATTGACTAACCCAAGAGATGTGAGGAACTGAAGCAGAGTCAATCACAATTCTCCACACATACTTTGACATTTTTCCTGCAAATGGAATTATCTCAGTATTTAGGTTTTAATAATTACTTATCCAATGAGTAAATATTAGTCATGAATTTCCTATGCATCATGTACTTCTAAACAGCGTGGACTATACAATGAGAAGAGGTGTGCAAATTCATGATAATAATGGAAGTTAAAATTTAGTAGGACTGACAGATAATTAACACATATGTAGCAGTTTTCTCTCACTTTTTTTTTTTTTTTGGCACCAAGGATTGAACCCAAGGGTGTTTAACAATAGAGCCTATTCCTGGCCCTTTTTATGTGTAGAGAGAGGGTCTCGATAAGTTGCTTAGGGCCTCACTAAATTGCTGAGACTGCCTTTGAACTTGACATCCTCCTTAGCTTCCAGAGCCACTGGGATTGTAGGCATGTGTCACTGTGCTGCGCTAAGCAGCAGTTTTCTAATGTAATGTTAGGTAATGACAAATGCCATGAAGAAAAATTTAGTAGAATATGAGGATAAGAGAACTACTGTTCTAAATGGGAAGTCAGATGATGGTGTCTGAGCAGAGGACTGTAAGCCACAGAAATACCTACAGGATATACAGATGTTCTGATGGAGGAACTAAATGCAAAGACCCAGAGGTAGGACAGTGCTTTCAAAGCAAAAGGAAGTCAGTGTGTCTGGATGGAGTATGTGAATAGGAAAGTAGATGCAGATTAAGTCAGAGATGGTCAAGTATAGGTAAGGAAACAAAGAAGGGTTCAGCCAGGATGAAGTCTGGATTTTACTAGTGTGATGGGAAGCTATTGTTGGTGTTTGAGAAAAAAGTGGCATAACTTATTATGAAACTTTTTTGTGGTTACAGATTTTTTTTTTTCTATTTCTGCTTTCATGGTCCTTCCTAATCTATGGCATTGAGACAGTGGACATTTTTTCAAGTTTGCTTTTGCTTTTTATCAACATCACCATATGGGAGACAGTTTACACAGATAGACACACTCTCTCTGCCAAAGCCAGAATTTAAATTTCTGGGGTTTAATATAAAACTTTACAGAGGGCTAGGAGTAGTCTATGTTCTTTGGATTCCAAGTAATAGAATCCAACTCAGATTGCTTTAGCAAACTTCTTTGGAAAATTGATGGCATTCTGTATCTTTCAGAATCTAAGGAAGAGGTATATCTAGTCCTTAGGAAGCAGTGTTGCTCCAGGAGTTATTGCAGAAGTTGTGGTCCCTTTTCATTTGTGGTTCCTTTTTCCAGTTTTATGTTATTAAGAGTCTCTAGGTTCTGGATTCAAAAGTCCAAATTATTGGGAGGGAAAAATGTGATTGACTTAGTTTGACCCAGGTGTCCTCAAGTGAGCCATGATAGCAGAAACACAATGGCTCTGACACCTCTTTGGGTAGAGTACATGGTTCCCAAAGACAAGGCTGTATCCTATCAACAACTTTCTATAGAATGCTTGTGACCACTCTGGCCGTCACCTATATGCTTTGTGTATGCACTTTGATGGAATCCGAGCTGTGAGCAGAGGCTTCTGGGTGGGAGCCCCGTCTCTTCTCTTTTTTTCCCTCAGGCAAGTTCATTTCCTAGGCATTTTGGTGGTAGGCTTGTTGATAACAAGAACCAGTTTTATCTCATTTTGTATCTCCTCACATAAAACAGACAGCAGAGATTAATTTGGGTGTTTAATTTTGTTTTGGCCTCTGTTCTTCATGATCCTGAAGCTGTCCTGGAATGATCTAAAATTACAGGTTCTATTTTCCATTCTTAAAAGATTTGTTGGTAACTTGGCAGGCAGATATAGTTTAATTGTGAAGAAAATTTCCCTTGCTTTCACATGTATGGTTGTGCCAAGAATGTGGAATTTGGAGCCAGGAGCCTGTATTAAGCCTGGTTTCTCAGAAACTTTGAGCTGGAAATGTGTAAGTGGGAGTTCATTGCTCTGGGGATCAGCGCCTACAAGGGGTCAGGGAACAAGACTGGGCAGAGGGAGAAGTTGAATTTTGATGCAATTGCAACAGAAGTTTTAGTTGATCCTAAAGGGATCTCTGAAATTACAAGCCTTTGTGTGTTATCCAGAGTTGAGGCAAGGACACCAGACCTCTCTACTTTGTAGTGAACAGTCTGGAGAGGCCGAAACTCTGGGGCCATGCAACCTGAGGCAATTTCCTGAGACAGAGAGGCAGCTGTGAGCTATCAGGCACCAATCCTACCTGCAGCTGGGAAATAAATGTTTGGCTCAAGATGGGCTAGGTGGGAAGAAGAAGGGTCTGGTTGATCTCATAGTGTCTACTCCAAAGACCCAAGATTCCATTCTATTCTGTTATACTAACCTCTGTGTCCTTGGACAAGTCCTCTACTTTCTGTGAGTCATCATTTCATTATTATTATTTTTTAAATTTACCAAACCAAATGAGTCAACATCATTTAAAAAATGGGATTAAGTAAGCAGTGTTGCCAAAACTGCTTAGGACACTTTAATACTGTATTTTCTAGTTCTCCCAATAACTAACTCTATGACATTCGTTTTAGGCCAACTTTATTGATGAAGATTCAGATATGTCTAGAGAGGCAAAGGAAATTTTCTTGAATTTATACAGAAACTGCAGTCTCAGGTGTCCTGACCCTAAGTCCTCATTTTGGCCTTTCAGCAACAAAAATAGCATTAATGATACTACTACTAGTAATAACACAGATGTTTAATTTATATGGTTGTTATGAGGGGCGAATTAAAGACATTTACAAATAAGTTGCTGAAAAAAGTGAGTTGATATTATCTGTTCTTCAAAATTGATTTTTTCCAACAGTAAGAGATAGACATGGTCTGATCAGTCTTGAAAAGGGGAGGGCGAGTTTACATAGTGTTATGGTTTAGATATGAGGTGTCACCAAAAGCTCATGTGTGAGATAATGCAAGAATGTTCAGATGTGAAATGATTAAATGATGAGAGTTGTATCTTAATCAGTGGATTGATCCACTGGTAACAGGCTAGCTGGATGATAATATAGACAGGTAGGGTGTGGCTGGAGGAAGTAGGTCACTGGGGGTGTGCCTTTGGGCTTCATATCTTGTCCCTGGTGATGGAGCTCAGTGTCTCTGCTTTCAGGTTGTCATCTCCTGAGCCATTTTCCTTTGATTGCCCTTCTGTTGTGATGTTCTGCCTCACCTTGGGTCCAGAACCATGGAGTTGGCTGATCATGGACTGAACCTCTGAGAACTTGAGCCCAGATAAACTTTTCCTCTAATTATTCTTGTTAGATCTTTTGGTCAGGTGACAAAAAAAAAAAAAAAAAAAAAAAAAAAAAAAAAAAAA
>NW_026000137.1:4819726-4887236 GCF_001458135.2 Marmota marmota marmota | reverse complement strand
GTGGGGTGGGGGGTGGGCGGGCAAAGGCAGGGGCCAATCAGAGATCCGAGAGTCCAACAGGTTGGGGTAGCCTAGTCACCCCAGTTATAGAAACAGAGCCCCATTACCCTAGTTACAGAAACAATACCCCATTAGGTATGTGTGCCCCTGTTGCTGGGGAGTTATTCTTTGTGTTTGCGGAAGCCATATCTTGGGGCCGTTCAGGCACATATACTGAAGCCATTTCTCAAGCTCTAACTGTCACATACATGGAGAATCACAAAACCAGAATCACAAGACTGGGGATTTCCCAACAGTGGTGTTTCTTCGTCTTTCCCCAGCGATTGCACTTCCGTGGTCAGCAGAGGTCCCAACATTAACTCACTGATTAGGCTAAGGCTATAACCCAATCATTTCTCCTCCAAACTTTCTTGCATTGTCTCACATGTGAGATTTCAGGGGACACCTCACATCTAAACCATGATAGTCCTTTTGATATCATCCTTTCCACTGTATTCTGTTTGGAGAGAAATAGAAGATGCCAACAGGTGAGTGTGTACCTATCACATTCCATCATACAACCAATATTCATTGAGTGCTCTATACACCAATCATTTACATTATAGCCCAGGTATTTGAGTATTCCTTAATTTACCTACACTGTGCATGAATAGGAAGGATTATGTTGTACAGCACATATTGTGCAATCTATCAAAAGATCAAGACTGGCAGTTGAGAAGCCTAGGTTCTATTCTTGGATCTGCCCTTATCTTGCTCTACGTATTGGGAAGGCTTTTCATCTCTATGGGCTTCAGCTTTCTCATCTGTGAAAAATGCACTGTTGACTAGAATAGATGATATTTACATCCCTTCTAGTTTTAACGTTCTAAAATCATAATGCCCATATGCTACTTTTACGATTTAAAAAATATCCAAGAACCCACACTTACATGCTAACTGAGTAATTGTGCCCATTTGCTATTATGGATACCCCTCCAAACATTCATAATCATTCCTTTTTCATCTTAAGTAACAGGAAATATGTATTTTTAAAGAATATATTAGAATTTGTTCTTATCTGTGATATAATTTTTACACTATTATTTGCATTTAAAAAATATCCCAGGACATTAAATATTCAAATATTTAGAGTATATTTTTGTTGAAATATTTCTAAGTAAATAAATGCCACCAAATATAAAGCTCACTGGAAATCTTGAACAACAGACAGATTCCAAAGAAGCCAAGATTATCTAGAGAATGGATAACAAAAGTAGGCACTGTGATCTTGGCCTGTGCTTTTAAGAGCATCTAGCCCCATGCTACTAGTAGAATGGAAGATCTTATATTTTAACTCCTCATCCAGAACTATGTTACCTGCCTATGAACTTGGAGACAGCAAACATAATTTGAAACATGCATTATACAACCCACAAGTTCATTTTATCAAATCATGCTTACCTTTGCTTTTGTATACACCTCTGCTATTCTCCACCTTCATCATCCTGGGGTTCAGGTTAGCAATTTCATCTGCCATAGCAGTAGGTCAGATTGTAAACATTTTAAAATTTATCCTATCTCAATGATTTTCAATCCAGTTTTAAGCAAACTAAATAATTTCATTGGTTATCTCTAAGGCAAAACATTATTAATTTACATTGTCATTTTAGATTTTAAATTAGTAGCTCTTTATTATTTTCAACTCAATATGATGTAGTGGAAAGAGAAAAGAAGTTTTGGAGTCTTGTTTTAAATACCAGCTTCATCAACTACCACTTGTAATTTACTTGTTTTTATCATTTATTTGAGTCTCAGTTTCTTTATTTCTTAAATGATGATTCTAATAAATTTTAAATTATTATGATAGAAATAATAGATGAATACATAAAACTAAACACAGTAGGGACTCAATAAACATTCTTTGCTACATCATTATCATTATTATGAGAGATCAGATAAAATACCACTAGAAATTTTTCCTTAAGATTTTTCATGTAAGGCAAAATTGGGAAATTAGGTCCTGCTGTTTTACTTTATTTCTTATTGTTCTTTGAGAAATATTTCTTATTGCTATTAGAAAACATCTAGCAACTTACATGATGAACATTCAAATTCTGGACAAACTGAAGTCGAAATGAGTCACTGCTCACATACTGTGACAATTGATCAATGTGTCTAGAAAAGAGTGCATAGATTCCTAAAATGTCAACAGAGCCCTTCAATGAGCTATTTTTTTTTCTTATGATTGCTATTCCCAAACTCATTACCATATAAATATCAACATCATATTTTATTTCATACAGTTGGCCATTGTTATTAACTTGTAGACATATGAGGAAAGCAAGCTTGTCTTTAAAGGAGGAGAAAAGAAGACTAAAATCTCAGAACTAGGTTATGGAAAGGGGACTCCAGGATCCACTACAGAGCCAGCTCCTCTTCCAGGCCAGGGGTCCGCACAGCATCATTTCAGAGCAGGGCCTCTAGATGGCGGAGGAACACTGCGGTGACAGATGCAGTGTGCCCAAGGATGTAACCGCTTGTATCCCTGGAAATTTAGGTGCACACAGTAATCGGGATTGCAAAACCAATTAGCTGAAGTTATTAATTTTCTCTCAACAAGAGTGCCCAATACGTATTCTTAAACCACTGTATAACCTTAAAAACAAACACCAAATTGCTTAAATATAGGAGAGGGTGTAAGAAATAGGAAATATAGCAAATCATTTTTTTAAAAAAGTTTTTTAAAAGCATTTTTGGGAGGTCCGGTGTTTAAAGGCAGGCAGTGACTTTATTTCGGTGTGGAGGCCCCTCTCAGAGCTGTCTGAGAATCCAAAACGGTCTGGGGTTGCACGTGGTTCTCCCACCTGCTGTGTGGTCTTGAGTAAGATGCATAAGCCCTCTGAGCTTTTGTTTGCAGTCTGGAGATAACAACAGTGCCTACCTCATTAGGCGATTGTAAAGAATTAGGAGATTAAACTGGAGTATTTGAAATAGAGCTTGACACATGGTAGGTACCTCATAAATGGCAGATTTGAGCCCATGAGTCACTAATACCAGTAGATTGGTTTACTCTAGTTGAACGACAGGCACAAGGGGAATGTGAACCTTCACTAGAATTGGAGGAGGTGCCAGGTATCTGAACAGCTATTTATTCCTTGAGATTTAAATGAACGAATGCAGCTTAATCCCCATATCACACTGACAAAATGTAGGTGGGCTGGGAGGGGAAGATCACTATGTTCTCACAGGTGGGAAAGTCAGGGGCATATTAAAGCACACCACTCTGAAGCAAACTTCTCAGGATATTTCTGGGGCATTAGCCTTAGTGTCAGTGGAAATGATTCTCACAGAGGAGAGGGTAGCAGAAGTGTGTGATTCCTGGTCCTGGAGCAGAGGCTTATGCTATCAGATTCTGGTTCAAATAATATCAAAGGAATAATGGAGAAGTCACAGAAAGTGATATTTTGAATATTTTCCTATAACAAAAGAAAGAATATGTGTTATGGTTATGAAAATGCAGGTCTCTTGGGGGAAATAATAATTTGGGAAACCAGTATAATTCCAGTAAGGAGTGAGAGGCAAATCTTTCTAAATATCCGACTTTCTCATCTCTTTATATTTAGGCGTAATTTTTTTTTCATTCTCAATGAATTTTAACTTATAAGTTAATTGGAAAACATATGGATAGTGATGTTAGAAAACAAAAGAAATAGATTTCAAAAAAATTTTTTTTAGGTACTCACATTTTTTCCCCTGAAAATGAATCAAAAAAAAAAAAAAAGATTCAACAAAACCACATTTTGTTTCTAACCCAGATATAACAGCAGATCTAAAGTTCAATTTTTAAAATATGCCCTGTTCTCTTTGCTTAGGAGTGAATAAAAGAGGAAACCCAGGATTTCTTCTAGCTCAGCCTTCAAATGACAAAGTTGTCAGGCACATTGCCTTGGGAGGAGGGAGCCTCTGAATCAAGAGCCTCTTCCACTGGCCTCACGGGTTCTGCAGTCCAGGGACAACTGTGCTTGGTGGCAGTCCTGCTCAATTCTGAACTGGCCTATACTTTGCCCTTTTCCTGCTCAGTGATGACAGGCTCAGTGGTCCTTCTGGGCCTGAAATAGAGGCCTTTCCTTGAGAGGCAGAAGTTCTGAATCTTGCCTTCTCAGTATACATTGGCAAATTATGTATAATCGAAACATTTCCTGAGTCCTTAGGTTTTGAAGACTCTGGAGATACTACATGGTCTTCAATAGATACTACTCTAAATAGTAGATCCAAGCACTGAACTGAATCTTACAGATACCAATAGAGGATGACATAGTCCCTGATGTCAGACATGGGTGAGAAAGTGACAGGCAAAGATACATATGGTGTGTGGCTGGCCAACTGTTTTCCTGGAGTCATTCTCTCTGAGGTTGTGGTGATGCATTAATTGTTCAGGTGGAGAGTTGGGTTAAAGGGAAGAAAAGGGAGAATCTCAAAGTACATTTTAAGTTAAGATTTTTCTCAGCATTATACTCCATAGAACAACCTCTTTCCAAAAAGTGGGGAGCCAGGCCCTGTATACTATAATCCACTTTGTTAATGGAAATCTTTTGAAGACATAGTAAAATTTTTTTGAAGACAAAATTTTTAGTATCCATGATGATGTTGAATGGTTTTCTTTTATCAATTATTTTCTCTCTGTGGACCAACATCTCTCTGATTGCAATGTTTTTATTGAAATAAGACAATACCATATATTTTCCTTTCTATATTCAACTGAAAGAAGGAAGAAGGGAATGGGTTAGGATCTCGGAATTTTAGATCTCCTCTCCTGATTTATTGTATGAATATCTGGTATGTGTGATTACTGAAAAAAGGCCTCTGGGACAGAATGAATTTATAGCCTCAGAAATGGCAGATATACAAGCAGCTGTAATTATCATACAATGATGCAATTCTCAAAACATCTAAAACTGAAGGTCAATATTGATACCATGTTTGGAAGTAGGCCTTTAGGCTGATGCCATCTTCAAATGTGAGGTTATTGGCTTTCCATCCTCTTTTCAAAAGTAATCATAATTTTATTGTACACATTAACATTATTACAGAGTGTTGTGCACATTGTTTTGAATGAAGTGTCAGACATTGACAAGATCAAAGCAACTATCTGGAGCATAAAGGAGAAACAGAATCATCAGGTTACCATAAGTACATGAATAAATGGGGATCCATCCATTTTTCTTTCAGAAATGCAGAGGTTGATTTTTTGGGTGTTGAGACCCATTGGATATAATTAGTCATTCAACGTGTAGTAAAGTTTTTGGTCCCCATGTTGTACCACGTATATAACAGTGGTCCTATAAAATTATAATGGAACTGTGGTCCTCTAAGATTAAAATGGAGCTGAAAAATTCCTATTGCCTCTTGACATTGCAGCCACTGTAACATCATAGTGCAACATAGTACTCTCAGATTTGTGGTGACGCTGCTGTACAGGCACAGCCAGTCCCATGAAAGTGTGGCACATGTAATTATGTATAGTATATAATGCTTAATGATAATAAACAACTGTTATCAGCTTACATATTTACTCTACTTTTGCTCATTATCTTAGAACAGTTCACTTTCTACTTAAAATTAAGTAGTACTATTGTAAAATAGTACGCTTTGTTACTCTAGCAGCAGCTTCATGCATCTCTTATTTACTGCACCTCTTGATTACATCAAGAGGTCATGTTATGTAATGGACCTGTGCCATCTAGGTTGTGTAAGTACACCCTATGATGTTCACATAACAACCAAATCATGAAATGATACATTTATCAGAACATATCCCTGTTGTTGACCGACTCATATCTGTGTATGTGTATGTGTGTATTGTGTGTGTGTGTGTGTATGTGAATTCTTACATACCAAAACTTATAATGTATCTCTGCCATCTTTATTAAAAGTAATTAAAATACTAAAATATGATGAAACACACATTACTCTGAAGCATGAAGCAACCCCTCAGGAAAACCTTTCAAAACTTCATCTTCATCATAGCACCCAGGAAGTGTCAAGTCATTCATCATGTATAATTAATACATCCCTTCTTCCCTTTCCTCCTCAAGCACAGACATTGCAAAATGAGTCATGTAGTTTTGTAGTAAATAACACTGTTTTCAACAATTTGTTTCCATGTCTCGACAGATGTAGCATTTAGTTTGTCAGTTCTGAAAATGTATTTGTTCTGCTTTTTTTTTTTTGTTCTCAGATGCATATATACATACCTGCTTCTGCAAATATGGAACAAAATCTTCATTTTGTAATATTAAAAGACAGCACTGCTTTACCAAAAATCTGTCGTTTCAATACAACAACAACATGATTTATCAAAAATGCCCTGGTAATTGGGTGAGGGGGATCATTTTATGAAATTCAGAAAGCTCTTCTAGTTGAAAAGACACAGGACTAAATAAGCATTTAGTCTATTCAGTTTTATATTTGTGCAGAGGTTACTGGTCAATGATTTCCTTCCTCTTGAAAGGCTTCAAATTAGAAATAAATTATGGCATTTATTGTACTTGGCTGACATGCAGAGTATGTGCCCAATCAATACACACTTATTTGTAGTCAATTTTGGATTGTCTTCCTTTAGGGGGAGTAGCATTTGTATAGATAATCTGCAAGTATTTGTCCCAGCATTTTAATATGTGTTCCAAAGTCTATGTGATTATCAGTGGTTTTATTGAACTGTGTGGGAATTGAAAACTTCATGTACAATACTCCAGCCATCTAGCTGAAAACTAGCTCAGCTGGTTTTTAGGTTTCCCTATTCATGCTGGAATTTTGATATTGTCATTTCTTAGAGAAATGCAAGTCACCAGTGTAAGATAAATTGTATGCTTCAACCTTTTCAAGATAAAAGTTGGTGATAAATATTTCAGTTTAAAATGATAAACAAAAGAACACCAATACAAATGTACTTGAAGAATCTTTGGCAAATGATTCTATTAATTTCTCTATTTAATCATGGCAGTAAAATCTAAGAACAGATTCTCGAATTGTTAACATTTTTTTCCATGAATAATTAAAAGATAGTTATATTATTTTTAAAGTTCTTCCCAGTCCTTAGGGCAAATGAACAATAAAAGATAGTAGGTAACTGAAGCAGTTATTTGAATTACTCTATCAAAAACTCAACCAGGGTCTGGGGCTGTGGCTCACTGATAAAGTGCTGGCCTAGCACGTGTGAGGTTCTGGGCTCAATCCTTGTTATCACATAGAAATGAATAAATACAGATATTTTGTTCATTTACAATTAAAAAAAATTTCAACCAGTTGTATACATGCTGCCTCACTGAGATCAAGGCAGATATACTGAAATAGATAAGTAATTCCTGCAGTTTGGTAGAGTGATTATCCATCATCTGTATTTCAAATCTAGTCTTTTTTGTAAAATTTGTTCATATTAGTTATACATTACAGTAGAATGTATTTTCTAATCTTTTTTTTTAGTAGGCTATAGTCTCTGTAAATTTTAGAAGGAGCCCTCTTGTTTTTAGACAAAGATGTAAATTAAATTCAGTGTCCTTTTTAATCCTTAATAAAGATCCATAGGCCATCTCTCAGTGCCACTACATTTTGCTGAAAGATCAAATTGGATATTTTAAGTTCCTTGAAAATGACAATACATTGAGCTACTTGCTCTAGAGGACACCTAAGTTCTCATACTACCCAGTCAAATAGGCTTTTGTCCTGTTTGCCAGGTAACTTGTGTACCTGGTCACCCTCCTTGGTATCCCCAGAACTATACAATGTTACAGGCGAGTTGTCCATATGAGACGTGAGGCTAAAGCAAGTTGCTCTAGCACTTCGTTGTTCCCTAGACCACAGGCCGTGGGATTCTGCTTATGTCCTACTCAGATACTTCCAATTAAATGTTTAGTCCAGGCAAAGATAGAAATGCAGAAGTGTCGCCAAATATATAGAAATTATGCTGATATGTGTTGGTTTTATAGTGCCAGGCACCATAGGAACACAGATCATACACAATTACTCAGAAGAGGACATTTTAAAAAGGAAAGACTTTGTCCTACCCCTGAACAGTCCTGTCCAGGGCTAAATGCTTGAATTAAACATCCCTTCTCATTTCTTTCACATGGCCATCTTTGATTTTTTAAAAAAGTATTATTTTCATATTCTTATTGGTGGACTATAATTATACACAATAGTGGGAATCATTGTTACATATTAGTACATACATACAGTAGTATATCATATAATCTGGTCAATATTGTTACCCAGTATTTCCTCCCCATCCTTTTTTTTTTTTTTTTTGAAAGTAGGAGAATCCCCAATTGTGTTCTTCCTGCATGTCTCAGTGTGTTCATAAAAACCAGTCTTCTGCCAGTAGTAAAAAGCATGTATGCAGTCTGGTTTTCCTCCTTCAAATCCTTCCATTTGGAGGTCTTGATTAAAAATGGCTGTTTAGTTTCTACTGTGAAGCTTCCTGGGTTTCTGGTCTGTGGCATCCACTCTAGTTTTTTACCCTTCATTCACAAAGCATCCTGTTCACCAATGATTTGAACTCTTCTTTTTTCCCTATTCAAACATTCAAGTGTCTTACTTTGACATTTTCATAAATTCTAAATGGCTGTCATAGGGGATACATGCCTGGCGTGTCTCTGTGACCCCAATTTATTCCATAGTCTATTTTGTAGTCATACTTTACTGATAAAAAAGAAAATAATGCTGTTATTTGATAGCTTGCTGCACTTAGAAATCTCAGATATATGGATGAGCTAAGGTCCTAAGTAAAAGTTGCATAAACTGGAATCATAAAAAGAAGTATACTGCCGAGACTGTCTTTGAAAATGTGTAGCTTAGAATGAAGGGGCTGATTTTGCCATGGTCGTAAAATTGCAGTAGGTCAGCTCCTGGAGCTTTGATTGCTGCTTAGAACTTTAGAATTCAGATGTTATGAAAATGCAGGAGCAATCCATCATGCGTGCATTTAAAAGACATACACTTTAAAAGGAAAAAGAAAAGAAGTTCAGATCACTACTGAACATCTACTTGTACACAATGTAACATTCTCTTTATTTATATTTCAAATCGGGGTTTCTATAACCATTGGCATGCAAGAAATTGAAAGGCATGGCAATTGCATAATTTAATATAAATTTTTTTTACTTGCCAAGAATAGAAACAATTTTTATTGAAACAGGACAGCTCAATATTACATTATATAATACCATAACTCACGTAATAATCCAATTTCAATTTAAGAAATTAGTTTTGCATAAGCCTAGCTATTAGTATCAGCTGCCAGAGGACTGATGTGTTTCATTATTTTTATTCTCTCTGTTGAAGTTTTATTGTAGTGGGGTTTCTAAGCATGCAGTCTTTAGGGAGTAGGAAAAATAGTGACTGGTGGAACAAATATCTCTGAAAAGTTCAAGGACTATAAAATTCAACCCTGACCTTAATGGGATGCTTAGAGAAGTAAGCCACAACATGATGGGAGGGAAGACAGAATTCCTTCCACACCACAGGCTAACTATTAAAAAATTAGAAACTTTCCTGCTGAAGAATATATAGTGAAGTCAAGCATTGAGACCAGTTGTTGTGCTGGACTCCCTGTGGAATGTCATCTGATCCGTGTCTTCCATAATAATCAGGTGAAGTGTGCTTCTTTTATTACTATGAGTTTGGTGATCAGCAAGAGGGCCTTGGGATAGCTACCCCCCTCCAGTCTGTCCATTGTGTAATAGGTCAGGAACCGCATGTGGATAATCAGTGATGAGAATAGCCCAAGGAAAGAATGATCTTTGTTCTTGAGATTTGCAGAGCTGAAAAGCATCTGGGGCCCAGGCAATTAGGATCTGTTGGCACATCTGTGCCTCCTTTGGCTACAAGCCTCCACCTGTGAGAAGGTACCCACCAGACTGCAATCACCCACCACTATATAACTGCCTCTAAACCAGCTTCCTGGAAGTTGATCTGTTGAAAGGAGAGTCTGCCACTTTCCTGTCATCTACTTCATCCTAATGAAGTTCTTTCCCAATACTGCCTTGTCTCTTAACTCCTCATGCAACTGGCCTGGAACAAAAGCGAGGTAAGTAAAAAGCAAACAATTGCATCATTACTCTTTAAGTTTCTCTTGGGGAATGACGGCTTTGTTTCTTCTTCTCTTTTAAAAATATTGTATCCCCAGGGAAGGGGAATATTTAGTAGCAAAAACATTTGGTTCTTGGCTGGACTCTGTTTTGCTCCCTCTGTTGCTTAATTTCTTGTTTTTATTCTTAAAAAATAATAATAATGCTATTTGGTGATGATACTGTGGCAACCATACCTTGGCAATCAACCGTGGGTGCCGCCCAAATAGTACACAAAAATCAGAGCACAGAACTAACATGATTATAGTGAAACTTCCTCCATTCTCACTTATGGGACTTCTGAACAGCTAGGTGCAGAAAGGAGATGGAGATAGAGAAATGGTGGGCATCCAATGAAAAGGCGAAGGGATTGAAAAAACAATGGTGTCCATTGAGTGTTCTTTTCCTTGGAGTAATCATGGAATTCTCAAAGTTATACTGAAAGTAATGAGAAAGCCTAAGCTTGCTGTGGTGGCTCAGGCAATTAAGAAAGCAATTTGGGCAGACTGCCGGTTTAATCAGCCAGGTTGGGAGTGGGGGTTGGGGTAGGAGCATGAATGCCCAATCTGCAGTTTGCACTGACTCAATTTTAAGACCACAACCTGATGATATTGTGTGTGTGGTGTTTCTCTAGTTGAGTCTAAATTAACTTGCAATGTCTGGCTGTGTTTGATGCAGGGTTGGTATACCCCTTCTTTGCAAGCATACATTTGTATGTAGGTATAATTCAGGAGTGATTTAATTAAAAAGAGTTTTTTAGGCTTTTTTTGGTTGTTGTTTATCATGTAGAGACTCTTTAGAGAAGTTCATAGACGCGTGGTTGTTATTTTCTAAGTAGAGTTCTCTAGTAGAATAGAAAATCTGTTTATTCCACCTCCTATGTAGCCATGGAATCCATTTTCTTCTCTGTTTTTCACTGACATTGCTTTTTAGTTTTGGTTTTTATCATCTTTCTCCTGATGGTAGTTGGTTTTTAGCATTTTCTCCTTGAAATCCATCCATACTCTTGTTGGCAAAATGATTGTTCTATAATGCTACATGGATCATGTCACTAATTTAGTCTTTTAATAGCTTCTGGCCACTTTTAAGGATAAATCCTCTTTCCCCTTCCTCATGGGCCCCTGACTACTGGCCCCATGATTTCTCTACACCATTAGCAAATCTTCAATTCCTGAACTCACCTCTTTTCATACTTTCCCTTCTCAGAAGATCTGGAATCCTGGCTGTTTACCTCCCCCGTTCTGCCACCCTTTCAACTAGCAAGCAAGGAGACAGCAGTTAAGAAAGGAAACTATTTAGCTGGTTGGCTTTAAATCTTGGGTATTTGTCATTTATTGAAATAGCAGAAAATTCTTTCTGCCTTTGTTTCCAGACAGCATTATGATTCTTTCTCAGTTTTGTTAGAAAAATAAGTTTCATTTGTTAAAACACATTGAGAGTTATTGATAAAAGATCATTCTTCTAGTAATGGCAATATTATTAGCACAAAGCAGTGTAAAATATTATTTCCTTGTGAGAAAGTACATGTGTGAGTTTGCTGTATTAAAAGAATCAGATCAAACCAGGAAACTCAGTTGAGGTCTCACAGTAACACTAATCTTTGTGTGGTGTTTCTAGCAGATGCATCCATGGGTAGCTGGTTAAGGGGAATGCAGCAGTAAAGAGTATGACCAAATTAGCCCAGGATATTGGGGAAAATTCATATCATAAGAGCATGTACTCTGTATATCCCTTCCATATGAAGTTAGAGAAAACCAGATGGGATCACTGACCATTTTATTGATGGCAGAGCAGTGCTGATGTTTCAAAAAGTGTAAATTAGAGAGTTAGCCTGTAGAAAAGGGGTATTGAAAATGGGTAGACCCTGACTGGTGGTAGCTCTTAATCTAAGAAAATCTTTGGGTGAATCCCTTCAGCTTTCAAAATATTCTTTAGCCTAAAGCAGTGGTTCTCAAAGGTAAGTATGCATCAGAATCCCCTGGGGGATGGTAAAACATTGGAAGGTCCCATTCACAGTTTCTCAATTAGTACAGTAGCCCACATTCTGTTTCTTGATTTAATTATGAACATGACATAGCCCTTTGAGCCATAAAGTCACGTCTATATTTTTAGGTAGGAAACAGATAAAACACCATGTAAGAAGAGAACTGACATCTTTTGTTGGTTTCAGTAAATTAATACTCTTTCCTTAAGAAGAAAAATACTCAGAAGGGTAAAAGGAAGAGAATTGTGTCAAAAATTTCAAAGACTTGAATTTAGGAAGCACATGCTGGGTGATTTAAAAGTATAAATGTACATACACCACTTTTCACCCAAAGTGTTGCTTCTTCTTAATTGGCAAACAAGCATAAACACACTCAGACAATATCAGAATTATAGAAGAGAATGTAGATTGTTGTGTAATTTTCAAAGTAGCAGGGAATTAATAGCAATAGAAAAGGAGATGATTTTTCCTGGTTAGAGGAAATAAAACAAAATATCATGAGAATTCAAATATCAAAACAAATTCTTCTCATGCCTTTCAGTTACTTATCAAATAACCCTTTTAACAAGAATTAAACCTTCAGGGGCTGGGGATGTGGCTCAAGTGGTAGCGCGCTCGCCTGGCATACGTGCGGCCCGGGTTCGATCCTCAGCACCACATACAAAGATGTTGTGTCTGCCGAAAACTAAAAAATAAATATTAAAATAAAAAAAAAAAGAATTAAACCTTCTTCTGTAATTCAGTTTTTGATAATGGGGCAAACAATAGAATAAGTTGACAATTCTTTTTAAAGAAATTGTTAGGTTATATCCTGAAGTATATATAACTCAATTTTGTGTTCTTCTGACACTGCCATTTGCAATAAGGTAAATTATTTTTTTGTATTTCCATATTATGACTCTTTGAAACATCCATCCTTCCACAGCATATTAAAGTTTTCCAGAGAAACAGAACCAGTATATACTTAAAATTATTGTACAGTTTCAACTCTTGAGATTATAAAGTCTGAGAAGTCTCAGGATCTGCCATATATAAACTGGAGATCCAGGAAGCAAGTGATGTAATCTGAAGATGTGAGAAGAGATGGTACAGGTTCAATCCAAGTCTGAGGACCTGAGAACCAGGAATGCCCAGCACAGGAGTTGCCCACTTTTTTATTCTATTCAAGACCCCAATGAATTGGATGATGTCCACCAACATTGGGGAGGGTCACTTACTTTATGTAGGCCACCATTTCAAATGTTAATCTCTCCTGGAAACATTCTCAAATACACCCAGGGATAATGTTCAGTAAGCTGAGTATCCTGTGGCCCAGTCAAGTTGGTACCATCATAGAGATTAAAATATGTACTAAAATATTATTTATTAAATGTGATATATGGATAAACCCATTATAATTAACTGAGATAATTTTATATATTGTAAATTCTGAAAAGACACTTCATTTCATGTGAAGAGAGTTAGAAATCAAAATCGTTATTTTTTTATTATTTTCTATAGAAACATTTAGATTTTATATATAATATGGTCATTTAGAAATTAAACCAGTAGCACCTCAAATAAGAACAGCAATTAAAAAACCATATTCATCAGTATTAAGATCCTTCTTATTGTAGTAAAGTCTTCTCAGATTTATATGATTAAACATGATCTCCATAGTGTGTGAGTTAGATTGCTTAGGTTATTGGAAATAATTTTTATTAGGAGAGTTCACTTAGTGCAAATGTACAACATATAGGAGCTAAATGAAAGCATTTGTTTCAGATCAGACTATATTAATTTATTAGCCTAGGAATTGTCAAACCTCCTGACTAATAAAAAAAAAAAAAGTATTTGATTTGCTGTTGTGAATTTAGCCTTTTGGAACTTTCCACCTCTCTTTTCAATTTCAGTATTAGAAAGTTCTCTTGCTTAATTCCCACTGTAATTAATTAATTTATAAATAATGTATACTCCATCATTTCCCAGGAAAGGATTTAAGGAGGCTGCATTTAACTAGGAAACTACCATAAATATATAATGAGGTGGATTTCAGTACTCTCTTCCAGTGACTGAAAGGTCACTCCTCCTTGCCTTGGAGAAAAGAGCAGCACATTCTCCAGCTCTACTGAGCTCACATTAGGGTGGATGTGTGTGTGTGTGGGGGAATTCCATGACTTAGGGACACAACCATGTTCAGGTTCTGCTCGCATTTTGTGTTCTGAGGCAAAGAACTTACTCTCTCTGTACCCATTTTCTGTCTATCCAAGGGAGATAGCGAGTTATCTCACTTCAGAAGATTAATTTAATATATACCATTAGAAAATGATTGGCAGGTAGTAAGCATGACTCGAGTGCTAACCATTGTTAAATATACCCTTTGTTCAATTAGCATTTCCTTAAAGATGCCACATTGTAGGCACCACCTTAAACCTGTGCCAATATTACATCATTTTAAGAGGCTATATATTCTTCATGACACTTATCAGTTGTTAATGATATTGAAGGCACTTAACCTGTTCCTCCTATGAGACTGTAAGCTCAAGAAAGGCTGGTATCCATCTGCCTCCATATTCCACCTCTTGTTGCAAACATAGTGCCCAGTACAAAGCAGTTATTTAGTAACTAGCTATGAAAGAATGAATCCAGAGATAACTTTCTGCAAA
The DNA here is from genome assembly GCF_001458135.2 of Marmota marmota marmota. Taxonomy (NCBI): domain Eukaryota; kingdom Metazoa; phylum Chordata; class Mammalia; order Rodentia; family Sciuridae; genus Marmota; species Marmota marmota. The sequence continues at coordinate 4,872,504 of NW_026000137.1, read as the reverse complement.
TAAACTGAAATGGGATGACCAATAATTATTTTGTTTTGCAAATTTTAATTTTCTCATTTTTGACAACGAATGCATACTTTGTGCAATAATAAAGCAAAATCCTGTTATACGTCCTATATGTTCTATTTTTTTAAAGTCACTTTAGTAGGGCAGTAAAGGAATTGTTGATCAGAATTCACATTTTCACATTTTTTGGTGGACCATGGGAGTAGATTAGTGGTTTTCAATTAGTGATAATTTTGTAATATTCCTGCATCCAGGATACATTGATAATGTTTAGAGGCAGTTTTTTGATTGTCACAACTGGGAAGGTTCTACTGGCAACTAGTATATAGAAGTCAGGGATGAATAGAACAGCCTCTTCCCCGAATAAAAACTATCAAATCTAAAGTGTTATTAGTGTCAAGGTTAGAGAATCCTGACCTAGATGGATGGAGCCTTACTAAAAGAGTAAGTCATGAAACTTCCAAAATTGGTTGAGATGCTAAATAATAGGAAATTTGAATTTTGAAAGTTAACAAAATTTACTATGGTTCTCTTTTTCTTTGTGGTTTATATTCATTTTGTGGTATGGCTGCTGATGGTTAAGTAGAAATAAGTATTTAATGTAGTGTATCCACCAGTATTACCAGTGTCCATAGAGAACTTTGTCCATGATATAGGTATTTCTTTTTATAACCAATGAGGTGATTTTAAAAGAAAGGTGTCATCTAACTGTTAATATAGTTATAAATAACCAATTTATTGGATCTTTTTTAAAAAGAGCAGTTTATAAATCAATTTCACTAAAATTCTTGGGTAGAGAATACAAATAACTATTGCTTATACATTGTTTCTTTGTAGTTCTGGATTAATAAAGTAGAAATGAGAGGTATTTATTATTTAAGAGCCCAATCTGTTTAAATTTAACATCTGAGATAGAAGGTATAGATAGGACAGGGCAGGTTATGCTGTAGTAACAACATCTCAGAGGCTTATACAACAAAGTTTTGTCCTTTAAAAAAATTTTTTTTAAAGTTTCTTTGGCTAGCAGGTTTGTTTATTTTTTGATACTGATGATTAAAACCAATGGAGCTTAATCACTGAGCCACATCTCCAGCCTTTTTTATTTTTTATTTTGAGACGAGTTCTTGCTATGTTGCTTAGGTCCTCGCTAAGTTGATGAGGATGGTCTTAAATTTGTGATCCTCCTGCCTCAGCCTCCAGAGCTGCTGGAATTACAGGTGTGCACCACCACACCCAGCTATTTTTGAAAACTAAGTTTTATTGGTGCATTGTAATTTTTATAGTAGTCGAATTCATCACGGTATATTCATAAATGCACATAGCATAATTTGGTTTATTTCATTCATTCCTCAGTACCTCGCTTTTCCTTCCCCTTGATTCTAGTTCCCATTCTCTGCTCTATTGATCTCCCTTACTATTTTCATTAGATATTCCCCACATGCACCATTTTGCTCTCTAGCTTCCAGATACGAGAGAAAACCTATGACCATTCACTTTCTGAGTGTCTTTTTTTTCATATAGCATGATGTCTTCCAGTTTCCTGAAAAAGACATTATTTTTCTTCTTTGTAACTGAATAAAACTCCATTGAGTGTGTATATATACCACTTTCTCTTCAGTCATCTGTTGGTAGGCGCCTGGTCTGGTTTCTTAACTTGGCAATTTTGAATTGTGCTGCTATCAACATGGGTGTGCATGTATTTATTTCTTTTGGATAAATACCAGGGAGTGATATAGCTGGGTCATATGGAAGTTTTTATTCCTAGCCTTTTAAGGAGTCATCATACTGCTTTCATAGTGGTTGTACTAATTTACAATCCCACCAATAGAGTATAAATGTTCCAAAGGTTTATGTCTTCTGCAGAGTCAATGATACATCTGAATGACTCTCTCAGACAAAGTTATCTCTGTGTGACAGCTCAGCAGTCCATGCTGAGGAAGGTGGCACCATCCTGGAACTGAACCTTTTGGAACGGATGGCCTTATTAGTGAGTGTGGCAAAGAGGAGACAACGTGGGAAGGTGCATATTAACTCTTTCATGTTTTTACCTGTAATTGACACAGGTGATTTCCAGTAACATTTAATTCATGCAGAAAATCATGTGGCCATGCCCAAATTCAAGGACTCAGGGAAGTTTAATTCTTTAAAGTTGCACAGGAGAAACAGAATTCCTGAACATGAGCAATATCTAACATAGCTAGCTTACCTTTATATATTGTTGTTCAGTATTGTTTTTAAGGAAAGGTATTTGCTACATATACATATACTACATCTCATACCAAATTATTCTAATTTCATTATGGTCATTTTGGACCTCTATATCTTAGTGTATTTGTAGTGTGCATCTAAATGTTTGGACTTCTTAATGAAAGTCTTTAACAGATGCTGTGGTCTCTCGTTTCTCAAATAGGTTAACATTCCCCAGAGTATTGAGTGATAAAGGAAAAGATGGTGTTTTTTTTTTTTTCATTTGAAATAATGGTAAGTAATAAAAACATTTAATTTTTGTTTTGCCACAAAAGTAGATACCTCAGAATAAAAAATTTTTAAGGTGAAATAAGGGACCTCAATGAAATTTTGCACTGGTTTAGGCTGTTTCTAGCTATGCCTCAGTGGAGAGTATTTCCTCTACTGCCAAGATTACTTACTAGGCAGGTTGAGAAGCATGCTAATTTTTATTCAATTTTGATTTGGATATTTTCTTCATTTTCATGGAAATGATCATATTATTATGTTTTGTTTGAAATGGTGCTTCTCTAATAACTTATATTGTGAAAACAGGTTTCTTTTACAAAAAGGAATTTAGAATTCCTTTTTACAAACACAAGTCTGTATTATTAGCAGCTTGATCAGAGAAACTGGATAATGCAATTGATCACTGTTCTTTTGAACCACCATGGAGCTGAGAGAGGGTGGAGAACTACTCCCACTCATCCCCATTTTATGATGTGATTCTATTTATGGTTCACACTGTATTGCCTTTAGCCATCTGAGTTTGTATTCATCCATTTATTCTTTTGTCCAACAGCTTTTGAACATCTACCCTGTGTGACTGGCATTATGCTAGGGTGCTGGGGATTAGGACCAGATGAATAGGTCAGTTCCTTCCCTCAAGGATCTTACAACGGTGAAATCTCTTATTCATTTCACATATGTTTTGAGGTGTGACATACATCAATAATGCTACAATGAACAAGAGGCAGAATATTGTAGCGTTTTAAGACAAGTGTTTTGGCAGCTAAGTTGCCCAAGTCCAGTTGCATTGGTGCACTATGGTTGCTCTTCAGCTATCTCAGGCCTAAGTTTTCTCATTTAGAATAGGGATGAAGCAAATCTTACTCATGCTATGGCATTCTTAGGAGGATCATGAGTTGAAGTTATAGATGAAGTTATGTAAGTGTTAGCTCTTAGGATTATTCTGGACTTTTCCCTTCATACTTTACTCTCTCTTCTGTATTATTTTTTTTTTCATTTCCCCTTTTCATTTCCCTCGCCCAACTTGAAACTATTAATTAATCATTTACTTGAATATTGTAGTTGTGATATTATGATATAAGAAATTTATATTTGAACTTTGTCCTTGCTCCTAACTCGGAATTCCTGAATCCTTGGAATTTCCTGAATGATAGGATAGTCTTTGGCTCTCATGAGGTGACTGTTGGTGGGCCCATAGATAGCTTCATAATGTAGGGGCCATAACCAGAAAGACTAAGCTGTGATTAGAGGCTTAGGACTTTTAGCTCCAGTCCCTCCTTCAGGGAGGAGAGAAAGGCTGAAAATTGGGTTAATAATGGACTGTGTCTATGTTATAAAGCTTTACAACAACCCCTAGAAGATGAGGTTTGAAGAGCTTCTGGGTTGGTGAACACATCCAAGTGCTAGGAGAAGTGGAGAGGTGATGAATAGAAGCTCCTGCACCTGGGGCTCTCTGGACTTTGCCTTTGTCCATGCTCATGTAGTTGTTCATCTGTAACTACAACCATATCCTTTACTATATGCTAAACTTGTAAACATAATTGTGTTTCTCTGATGTCCGTGGGCTCGTCTAATAACTTATTGAACCTGAAGAGGGGTAATGCCAACCCCTAATTTTGGAGGGGTTCCGGAAATGCCACCCTGAAATATGATGCTTTGGAATGTTGGTTACTCTGAACTGAGAGCACCTGATGAGTCACAGTGCAGTCAAAGAAGTTCTCTGAGCTCCTATATTTACTTAAATATGCTCCTCCAAAAGGAACTTGGCTGTCATGAATCCCCTCTCTGAAATCTTATCAACCAGGGAAGACAAACTCGGATCATAGGAGAGGAGAGTGGAAGCTGACAATTCCTTCCCAGACAATCAGTTGTTCTGAGAGTTGCTTTGAGACAACCTACCAAAGAGATTTTTTTTTTTTTTAATCTGCGTAGCAAGACAAACTTAATTCATCATACATTTTCTCCCCTCTCTGTCTCATACTGTGTTGCCACCATTCCCAATCCAAGTAATTTATTCATTTCTGTAACTCAGGGTGCTATATAAGCTTGAGCCTTTCTTAGTCTTTCATTTTATGGAACTCCTGTGTGTTTGGATGTAATTAAATAGGAGAAAAATTATATTAATCTGTCTTGCAACAATTTAATTCATAGCTCAGCCAAGAAAACTAAATGGGTGGCGAGAAGCCATTTTCTTATCCCTATAATTTATAACCTATTGTCAAAAGTGCTAGAGGCCTGGACTAGCAATTGGCATCTGAGATGGGGCAGGTGGTGGGACTGAGCCCTTAGCCTGTGGGGATCTGATGCCAACTCCAGGTAGATGCTGTTGGGATTGGACTGAAGGAAACCTAGCTGGAGTCCAGACAGTTTGGAGAATTGTTGGTCTTGGAGTGCCCCTCCATGTGCTGACATATTTTGTATTCACAAGTATTGTGAGAGCACAGAGAAAGGTTTGTCAGAAAACCTTTTAGAAATATTGCCTTGAAAAAATACAGCTCTATCATTTTCTGTTTTTTTTTTTTTTTTTTTTTTTTTTTTTTTGGTAAGGCTCTCTTCTGTTGTTTCTTTTTTAATCATAGAAAAAAGCCATTGCAAATCACATTCTTCAAGGGACTTAACCAGGTAAGACAACCACAATCAGAAGCTGCATTTTGCAAGAGCCTCTTCTACTTTTCCAGGCTTTGAAATTCTGAAATGTCTTCTGTTTGCCTTCATTGCTGGGCCCTTGCTCTTGTTTCATGAGTGGGCATACATCAGGAGCACACAGACCTATCAACAACCTATGGGGCTACCTTGGCAGCAGAGCAGCAAGTACCTGCTACTTAATAATTTTATATTGCCTTTGTGAAAGAGCTTCACCAGTGTGATTTAACTTTGCAAAGGAATAGGTGTAGAGAACTCAGTGGAGACCCATTCTTTGGTAATATTTGCATTTTATAGGAAGCATACATATAAATTTCCCATTCTATAGTAATACAGCTTTAATCTTAATGAATGCCATTTTGGTGGTTCTCTTCAGAGAGTGGAATTAACATTCACATGTGAATGAGAAATGTTAAAGTGTTATTAGTCTCCTGAGGGTTTTGCTCCTGGCTATGCAGTTTCAGAGATTTCATCATACTTTAGGTGTAGCAAAATACCACCATTTCTGCTTATTAGAATGAAACTCTCCAAGGTTTCTGCATATTTCAGGCCAGTGTTTGGTATTTCAAAATGGAAGGAAAAAATGTTTTTCCTGGACCCTGACTATAACCTGATGTAAAAAATCAATTGAAACTCCCACAAAAGTTTGTCATGAGTGCTCTTAGAAATCTTTTTTTTTCATAACAGCTTTCTTGTGAATAATAACAGTTCTTAATTAAGCTGCCTAAATTATTAATATAGTCTGTATAATTTCAGAGATTCTATTTATTGATTTACTTCTTGCCTGATCCTACAAAGAGTTTGAGGTGACAAACCCCATTTTGTGCTGGTTTTCCACATCTTCTTTTTTCTTTTTAATAAATAATGAATAGGTGAGAACTTGGATTTAACAGACATGTAAAGAAATCACAAATTTGAGATTGCTATTTAATGTCTTAACTTTGCTACATTTTCTCCCTCCCTCCCCTCCCTCCCTTCCTCCCTCCCTTCCTCCCTTCCTTCCTTCCTTTCTTTCTTTTGTGCCAGTGATTGAACCCAGGGGCACTTAACCACTGAGTCACATCCCCAGTCCTTTTTGTTATGTTGAGATGGGGTCTTTCTAAATTGCTTAGGACCTTGCTAAATTGCTGAGGTTGACTTTGAACTTGTGATCCTCTTGCTCAACTAAGTCACTGGGATTATAGGCATGTGCTTCCACGCTCTGGCTTACCTAAAATTTTTTTTTTTTAATTTTAAATATGGAGTCCTCCTTTCTCTATTTCCCAGACCTTGAAAATTTTGCCTTATGTGGAGGTTATCTGCTATTTCGTAAAAATTAGGATAATATTTTAGGTTTTAGGTTATGCAATCATCTGTAGAGGGGTGTGGAACTTAACATTTTAAAGTATAGCTTCACGAACCTGCATGTACACACATACACAAACATCCATCCTTCCATATCTGCTTTTAACATGTAAAATGCATGTGATTGAATTTGGGTTTTTATTTTTTATTCTGAATCCTAAGGTGATGCTCTGCCATAACACAGACAACCAATAAAGGAAGGTTGAATAATGGTTATCAAAACGGATAGAAGGGATAAGTTCTGGTGTTCCTAAGCACAGTGGGATGATTATAGTTCACAATAGCCTATTATATATTTTATGAAACTCTAGAAGGAGACAAGGTTGAAGGCCCCAAACATAAAGAAATGATAAGCAGAGGGAAATGCTAATCATCCTGATTTGATCAGCGCATGCTGTATGCATATGTTGAAATATCACACTGTCACATTAATATGTACAACTAATACATGTTAATAAAAAAGCCAATGAACAAACAAATAACAAAAACAAAACACAACAGAGTATCTACTGAGCACCTTATTTGACCATGCTCTTACTTTTTCATGTCCTCCCAGGACCATGCAAAGTCCAAACTGTTATTCCTACGCAAATGAAAAGGTGTGGAGGTATGAGATGGCACGGGACTTGGCCAGTGCTGCACAGCTTTTAAGCAGCAAAACTGGGATTCTGTTTAGTCACCGTGTGCTCTGAAGTCATCACTCAAGGGTACAATTCTGGACTAGCTACTCTGTTCCTGGAGTGAATTAAAATGCAGGGCCCTAGACCCCAACACTATGGGATCCACATGAAATCTGCATTTTAAGGCAATTCCCAGGTGATATACATGCACATTAAAGTTTATGACTGGAGGTTTTTTTTTTTTTTTTTTTAAAAAAAACCACTTTCAGACAGATAAATGTAAGGCACTGAAAAAATTCCATTTGAGATGGCTTTTGGTCTCTGGACTTTTATGCTTTTTTACATAATTACAAGTTAGATTATTATCTTTCAACTGTTCTGCTTCTACATCCGGCTTTGTTGAGCTTGTCTAACAAGGGACATGTGTTGGGCTGGCATCTGTGACATTTGTTAGTGATCTGTTTTGGTGATATTATTCTTAGTTAAAATGGCCTTGTGGTTATAAAACAAGAAAAACTGATTCTGTCCTAACTGCTTGATCTCTCCTTGTATCCAGGTGATCTTGTCACAATCCTCTCCAGATTTACCTTTGCTTGCTTAATTCTTAAACATATATATATATATATATATATATATATATATAATGCTTTCCTTGTTTATACCTTCAAAACATTAGAAGTGACTTCTAGTGATAAAACCCACTTAAAACAGACAAGATAAAAAGAGAAATTATAGGAACAAGTTTAAGAAGGTGAAACATACTTACATCATGCATATAAAATGAATTAGTTGCTGAAGTTGAAAGCTGAATTCTCATCTTTTGGGCAGTGAAGTCAAACAGGGAAATGTAAGAGGCTGCCAAATTTTCAAATAGGATGAATAGAATCATTCATGTTCATCTGGTGAGAAACATATTTTCTTGCTACTGAATACTAAGAGGATTATATTAGGTAGCTCTTTGTCTGAAAGTTCATAAGGTAGCACAACAGTATTTCTACAAAAAAAAATCAAAACATTAAAATACACATTTTTCTTATGTGAGTCTTCAGTGAATCCAAAGATCATCACTTTGAAGGTAGATTTTTGTGAAGGAATTTGTGGGGAGGATGAAAACAATATTATGAAGTATATTGTTTCTTCATGATTAAATGTCTGAATTCAGTGACCAGTTTGAGAACTTTATCTAAATGTGTGATATAATAGGTCCCTTAAAATAAACCTCCTTCTTACAATAGGTACATCTGAAGTGGGTACTTTGGAAAGTGTGAGGTTTCATTAAGTTTGAATTTTCAGAAAAGTATGCATAGTAATCCAGCTTCTGCTGTTGGCTCAAGGAGGTTTAGAATACCAGGCATATGTTGACATCACACTGAAGCATTTTTTCCTCTTAGTGGAAATGGTCACTAATGCAAACCTCTTGAAGAGATGGAGACCTTTTATTGAGAGCAAATAGTTTAGTCTTTAAACCTGTGTTTTTAAAAAATTTGCTGGGCATGATGGCACATAGCGTACGTAATTCCAGTTACTCAGAGGATGAGGCAGGAGGGATTGCAAGTTCAAGGCCAGCTTGGGCAATTTAGTGAAATCCTGTCTCCAAATAAAAAGGGCTGTTTATAGAGCTCAGTGGTAAACCACCCCTGGGTTCAATCTCCAGTTCTGCAAAGAGAAAAGAGAGAGAGAGAAAGAAAGAAAGAAAAGACAAATCTTTAGTATCTACCATAAAATTGTTAAGGATGATTTTTAAAAACTCTGAACACTCATACACACAGAGAAAGAGTCTGAAAGAAAATTTTAAAAATGAAAAATCCAGTCAACCATGTTTAAGGTCATTCAACATTAAATAGTTTTGAGGTCCAATTTTGATCCAGTTTCTTTGCTAAACAGTGGAATGTTTATTGAATAAAGCATGATTTCCACCCTCAAGGTGTTTGCAGACTGGTAGGGGAACAAACTCTCAGCTATTGTTTTAGTAATAAGTAATGTTTTATACATATTTATTATAAATAATGTCCCAGCCTTAAGAATTTGGATGGTCTTTCTTTCTTCTTCTTTTTTTTAACCTCAGAATCATTTGGAAATGCTTTCTAAAAATGAAGAACAAGAATTCATGTGAGTACTAAAATCGCTATTTTAAACAAAACCTCCAGGTGATTCAATTGCAGGGGTCTTTGGTGGACACTTGGAGAAATAATAGATGAGATGGTAATCTTATATTTAATGGATTGACTGGTCATTTTGGCTGTGTGGAGACCTAGTTAAAGTGTAATTACTAAGGTCATCTGTAAAGTCCGTTTTTAATAATCACCTTACAATTTTACTTGAAGGGAGTTATCCATGTTAATATTCAGGCATGAAATGTAATGATCTGTTTTATTGTTAATTTATGCTCAAACTTCCTTTTGCTCTTCTTTTTAACCAACATAACAATTATACAGGCTAACTATTTGCCTCAGGGAGTTGCTATAATAGGACTAATTAAATATTTAATATTTTAAAGGACTTAAACAACCTTGCAAGTAATATGTTAAGAGGAGATAAAATCATGATGATCCCTTTAGTAGGAAGAATGTTAATGAAGCACTGGGATCAGGTATCCCTTTAATGCCCATGTCCTGTATCTATTGGGAGGTAGCACAACATAATGGTTAAGTTAATGGCATTGGTAACCTATGGCAATTTTCTGTTTCCTAGTTTTGAGACCTATAGCAAATTTCTTAACCTATCACAGCTCATTTCATTTTACTTACCTATGTAGTGGGGAAAAGAATGCCACCTAAATTTTTGGATTTGTTGGAATAGCCTATATGTTTCCAATAAAAAGTGACTTTTAATAATGTGAATGAATCCCATAGACTACAAATGTTACTGACTGACTTAACTTGAAAGTTTTTCTCTTTAAACTAGAAATGTGTCTATGATTTTGAAAATATATACTTTTGGAGCTAATCCAAATTTGGACAGAAAGAAGAGGAATTGGGGCAAAGGAATGTGTGATGGTTAATTATAGTTGTCTGTCTGAGGGGAAACAAGAAATACCTAGAAACCTGGTAAAGCATTATTTTCAGGTGTGTGTATGTGTGAGACTGTTTCCAGAGGAGATTGGGGTGTATGTCTCAGAGCTGAGTGGGGAAGATCTCCCCTCAAGTGTCTGGGAACCATCCAATTAGCTGTGGTTCCTGATAGAACAGAAAGAGTAGAAAGGTGAATTGGTCTGAGTCTGTCTGTCTGTCTGCCTCTCTCTTTCCTTCTCCTGGAGCTGGGGTGTACTCTTATTCTCTTGCCCTTGGACATCAGATCTTCAGGCTCACTGGCCTTCTGACTAGTCCCTGCTCTCCCACACTTTGGACTTACATTGAACTATGCTTTGGGTATTCCAGTGTGTCTACCTTGCAGATGGTCTACTGCAGGATATCTTAAACCAATATCCCTAATAAACTCCATCTCATCTATTTGCTATTAGTTCTGTCTTTCTAGAGAGTGCTGAAGAATATGGAGTGGGAGAAAATACCTCTAAATTCAATATCAATGGTGCTAAAGACAAAGCAATCTCTATGTAGGCTTATCATTGGTTATATATAGTCCATGTGAAAATGACCTCACTAATGTGGGAAAACCAAGGAATAATCAAATGTTATAGCATAGAGATTATAGAGAAGACATTTATTTTCTAAGGGGTTACTGAATGAAACTGAATTAGAAGTAAGTTATATATATTTTTAAAAATGGTATCTTATTTTTTCAAAGTTCACATAGAAAATAGATCTAGACTAACAAAGATTTTTTTTAAAAATTGTCCCTTCAGAATTAATTGAATAAACAGTTTAAAGACATAGTTATATCTAAAGTATTTTTGAAAACATTGTCTCCTATTTACTACATGGTTATTGAAGATTTTTCTTTAAAACTAAACATATTGTGCCAAAACTTTTTCTAATGGGGAATCTAACTGTAAAACTTGCTCACTTGGTTTTTCCTAATGATATGAATGATAAATTTTGGGGGTCCATCCCAAATAGTGAGATTTTTCTTGTATACTCTAAGTCCTTCAATCTCATAATTAGCTTCACATTCCATAGACCAAAGGAACAATGTTTCCAGCTTCATTCATTCAATAAATATTTATTACAGCTACTCTATCCCTTTAATGCCTCATAAGTAAGTGATATTGAAGAATTCTTAAATACTTATTAACTATATATTGGCTTTATAAGGACTAACTGAAAATCAGGGTGAGGTTCCACTTTCCTTTATCCAGGACAGGTACAGTTGTATAGTTGATCCTCAATTATTGGTGGATTTCATTTTTACTAATTTTCCAATTTGATAAAAAACTGTAACCCTCAAATTAATACTAGTGGTATTTTTTTAGTCCCTCTCAGAAATAATGTCCTTTTAAAGCATATTCAGCATATCTAAGCAGGCATATTTAAAAAGTATTTGGATTTTATTGGTATTGGTATTTAGATAACTTATGGGTTCATTTTATTCCTCAGTGGAACTATGGCATCTTGGATATTTAACATCCCTTGAAAGCCACTGGAAGCTTTTGCTAAATAGACAAACAATGCTTTGTGACAGGTTTTCATCACAAATAAAGTAGACATACCAAGTTCTAGCTTTAAAATAACTTTTACACAATTACATTTTTCCTCTGAAGCTTTATACTAGTATAATATCTTTAAAATCACTTTTAGGAGCAACAAGAGATGAAGTCCTATGAAAAAAATTCAATCATATAACCCAAACAAACCAAAATCCCAATTGAAGTGACAGCTGGAAAACAGATGCCATAGTTATCTAGAAGTGACAGTTATTCTTCTGTATGGATACATTCAAGTTATTCCTTTTTTGATAGTAAAATAAATTACAGATTTTAGAAATCACTATGGTTTGGCTAAATGTCCCCCCAAATTCCACGTGTTAAAGCCTATGTCCTCAGAATGGCACTACTGAAGTAGTGGAATCTTTAGGGAGGTAGAACGTAGTGGAAGGTCCTCAAGCTATTTGTGTGATGCCCCAGAGGGGATTTGGGGACCCTAACCCATCTAGTTCTCTTTTTTGCTTCTAAGATGAGATGAACAGTTTTATTCTACTATGCATTCCTGCATGATGTGCTGCCTTACCATAGGTTAAAAGCCAGGAGACCACTGAATCATGGAATGGAAACTTAAGAACTATGAACCAAAAAAATCTTTTACTGGTTAATTATCTCAGGAATTTTGTTATAGTAATGTGAGGACTAAAACAAAACACAAAATGTAGCAAGCATAAAATATATTATTATCTTAACCTTCAAAACAGATCTGTAGTATATTATCAATATACTTCTCTTTTAGATTAGGATGAATCAAAAGCGAAAAGAGATGAAATCACTTTGTCAAGGTCAAAAAATATCACATGCAATAGGACTGAGTTTCTAATGGCCTCATGCCCAACCCTGCAACCTCTCATAGCAACAACTAAGGAGGCAGACTTGGTGATATTTTTCTGCTCAAAAATACTTTGTTTTGTTATTTTCTACACATTTTTGTTACTGTTCCTATATAACATTTTTAACTACTCTGTAATGCTCTTTTGTGTTCTGTTCTTCTTAGCCTTATTGAAAAATAAGAAAACCTTATAGTTTTATTCTCTAATTTACTTGAAGACACACACACACACACACACACACACACATATCCAAGTGACTTTGAGAATATTTTCTTCACATGCCCTGCTATGATCTTTATTTTACCATAAAGGTTTTCAACACAGAAGATCATGTAATGTTCAAGGGCTTCTGCATGTAATAAAATTGCTCACTGTGACCGATATGGTGGTTTGACTCTAGACATCCACTCCAATCTCCTGTATGGTGGCTTCCTGTACTGCGGGAACTGGAAGACTCAGCACTGGAGTCCTAGCATCCTAACAGGTGGTTTATTTAAGTCCTGTCACTCAGGAGCACCTGCAGAGGACATGAATTTGGAAATGAACACGATTTGCTGGAGCAAACCAGACTAGGTGGGGTGGGCTGAGGAGGCCACGGTCTTGATGGCAGCTTCTGTTCCCTGGATTATGATTACACAGTGTGGTCCTCGTGACACAAGTTCTTGGCTACACAGTGGTAAAATACTCCAGTACAGGGATATTCTGTGGCTGTTTTGGGAGCCCTTATTTTTCCTTTAGTCTCTTCCAACAATTTCATAAGGAGCTACTTCCCAGCATACCTAGACAGAATGGTGCTAGAATGGTTTCTATTATCTGCAGTTGGTTCCTGATATGACTCCTCCCACCTCTGATTTTTACAAGGTTTCCTCCATCCTTATAAATCTTAAGATTTGGGATTATTTTCCTCAAATTGGAGTCATGTACTAAATTAATAGTAATTTCCCTTTCTTCAAGATCTACTCATGATAGGCACAAACTGTCTTCCCGAGGAAGCAATCTTTAACATGAGCAAAAATTCAAACTGTCATGGGCCCTTGAGTTTACAAATGACTTTTTTCCCTATGCCTTTATCTAAACCTTGTATTTGTAAGAAGAAAAAAAAATCTATTATGTAAAGAATTAATGCTGTGACTAGGGATAAACTAATTTTATAAGAATTGCTATAGGTTGAAAAAGAATGAAAGTCTTCTGTTTATTTTCTATATGAATTTACTGAAGAGGTAATGTAAAATACCTTAACTACCTTCATGGGCTTTGGAATTGTTATGTGGGCACTTGAAATAACTTAAATGCTATTTAATATAGTATTATAGTGGAATTTTGATGGATTAATGCCTATCAAACATTATAAAAAATGTTTATGCTATTAATGTCATATATAAAACTATTCTATTCTTTTAATGTTTGAATGACTGAACTCAAATGCAGAGTAATCATGAGAGTCCTAACTACTGATGAAATTTAGTGTTCCATTATTGTTAGGCTCAAATGTTATGATTATATAATTGCCAATAATAACAAAAATTCTGAGTTTACTTAAATATTAAAATTATTATATTAAATCAACTGAAAATTGGCCTTTGGCTCCATTGTTGTGTTTCAACACATCAATTGATGGTTAAAAAAAAATTAGCATCCCTCTTAGATGTGGCACTAATCTTTAACAACCAGTATTTGCAGACTTATTGGGTCATGCCTTCCTTGAAGTACATCATATTGTTTTATATACACTCAAAGTTGTATTGTGGTTTTAAAAGAAATAGTCTTAATGGGTTGCTTAGGGACCATGCCTCTGAGAAGTTCAGTTCTAGTTCGAGTTGTAGATTTTCTTTTCCAATTTCTAAGATTGCATTAACTATAGAGATAGGCAATTGAAGGCAAGGAAGTTGTCATCATCTTCAGGGTAACTTGGTCCTGGGAATACTCCTCTTCTTCCTTTCATTATGTCCTCAGTAATCAGGAGATTTCTATTTGATATGTTTCTATACCATGTATTTGAGGCTTTCCGGGATGATTTTGGTTAGTTTCTTTTTTTTTTTTTTTTAACCTTAAGTAATTGAGGTTGCTTTTCAGGACACTCACACAGATGTACAGTCCACAGGCAGGAAGGACCTGAAATCTTTCCTTTGCTTTTCCTGCTTCTTTCCCTCATTACCCAAAAAGAGATTTACCACTAGTTCACACACACATTTTGTTACTTAAGCATGATTTACATACCATGTAACATTTAATCAAGCTTATGTAGTTCCCTGTTATTGGGCATATGAAATGCCCCAGACCTTTACTATTTTTCAAGTTGTGAAAAGTCTCATTTTTTTTTCTTGTTCATATTTCTCAGAATGAAATTAACAAGTCAATGACTCGAACCATTTTTGTCTACCCATTCTTTTATAAAATATTTATTCATTTTCTAGCATATATTAGAAATTATATCAGCTCCTGGGCACATGATAGTGATTATTAAAAAATTAAAAAATAAGATGTGGTTTCTGCTCTTAATTTTTTAGGTCTCATCTCATACATGCCAGATTGCTTTCCAGAGAAAGTGGACAATTTGCAGAATCACTAACCTTTTTCATTTCCTCCAACCTTACTAATTTTGGTTTTAAAATTTGTTTTTTGCTAGTTTAATAACTGTACAATGACAAATGAATATCGATTTGCATATGATTAGTAGCAAGTTACGGTGTGCATTTCTTCAAGAATCAATATATTCATCTTGTTTAATTTTAATAGAATAATTGGTAAATTATTTTCTTTTTTATTAAACAGGAATTTCTGTTCTACAATAATACTTTGAAGTGTTTTTTTATTTTTGGTACTGGGGATTGAATTCCGTGGCACTTAACCACTTAGCCACATCCCCCGCCCCATTTTGTATTTTATTTATAGAGACAGAGTCTCACTGAATTGCTTAGTGCCTAGCTAAGTTGCTGAGGCTGGCTTTGAACTCACAATCCTCCTGCCTCTGCCTCCTGAGCTGCTGGGATTACAGGTGTGCACTACCACGCCTGGCCTATTTTGAGTTTTTTAATAGACAGTATAAGACTGTTGGTGTGAATCCCAGACATCCCTAAATGGCCCATGTGTTGAAGGCTTGGTTCTTAGCTTGATGCCTTCAGGAGGTGGTGGAAACTTTCAGAGGTGGGACCTAGTAGGAGGTTGTTGGGTTATCCTAAATCCACCTGAAAGGGGGTGGTGGAATTCTAGTCTCTTCTTCTTTTTCACTTGTTAGGCATAAGATGAGTGGTTTTGCTCTGCCACATGCTCACCACCATGATGTGCTGCCTTTCCACAGGCCAAAATCACTGGGGTCAACGGATCATGGACTAAACCTTTAAAATGTGAGCCCAAAAAAACCTCTCTGGATAAGTTGATTCTCTCAGGTATCATAGTGTTAGAAAGTTAGCTAACACAGACACAGTAGAAGAATGAAGTTTCACAGTGCTAACTCTAACTCTTCTTGAGTTAGAACAATGGATTTAAAGATGATAAAAATAATCACACTTCAGCTGACTTAAATAATTTTAAAAAGTCATGAGATCAAATAGCATGTTTTCTTATCTATAACAATATAACACTAATTTTACAACAAACATAGCTAGAAGAAAAGGAACATAATAAGATAATTAATTAGTCCTTCAGAAAAGAAAGCTAGATTAAATACATTTTTATTTACTTGAGAAAACTCTCATAGCAAAGATAATCTTTGTCACATCATCATTGAAGTGGCCTCTTCTTCTTGTGCCTATGAAGATACTTTGAATTAAAATACCTCTTAGTCTTATAGTAACTTAAGCATATTTCTAAACCATTGATAGCAATGTCATGGCCACAGTGCTCACACCACTACCGTGTAACTGTAACTTTAAATTGTCCATTCAGCAGGGACTGCCTATGAAGAAATTCTGCCCCTGCTGACTTTGCCTGAGCCAGTGCCTTTCTTTTCCTAAAGTCCCAAAGCTTCTCAAGGCTTCCTGCTCCACAGAGATGGCTTCCTAGGCTTCCTCTTCATAAACTCCCCCAGTGAGTTTTGCATTGTTGTCTAAGGGAAAAGACTGAACACAGAAATCTTTTGGGGGAGCAAAACATCACACAAAAATAAGCAGGACAACAGCAACAAAACTGCTGCTGATAAAGTTCTTCTGTTTACAACTGTGCATGTGTGTGTGTATAATTTTAGAAAAGGGTAAAGTAGTATCTGAGTAGATTACTGTTGTTTAGAAATTTCTGTCTCTGCCAACGTTCAGGTTTCCTTGTTCAATTCTCCCCTCTCAGGAACTAAACACAAAATAGCTCCACCACCCCCAAGTTGATATGATGTGGCTGAAACTTGAAGTTTTTATGTTGAACCAATCAGATTACTGACATTCAAACATTATTTGACCAAATACAAAGCCCACTTTTATATATTTTTTTCAATACGAAACTTCATATGTATATCAAACTTCATATGCATATAAATGCTAATGGGAGCACCAAATCCTGAAAAACCACACAAAACACTGTCACCCAGGCTGATAGTACAAAACACACACAAGAAAGTCAAACAAAAACATGTTAAAACTGACATTTTCAATGCATTAGGCGTAAGTGGAAGAAACATTTGTCCTTCAGATTACTAGAAACTTTAAGTAGTAGACCTTTATTCTATTTACTCATTATTTCAGAAGTCTTTGAGTGATGTCTGCTGGATCCCAATTCTGCTAGCATCTCTGAGGACTACAAAACTGTATCATGATCTCTCTCTGTCATGACAGTCAAACTGAGAGAGGCACAAGACAGAAATCCATGGTGTAATTTGAGAATGATTTCAATGAAAGCACCTGGAGTCAAGAGCAGGGTGAGTTCCCAGGTGTGGTAGGAATTCAAAATAAGAGAAAGGTCCCCAGGAGCAGAGGTGACAGAGCCTGGCAAGACTTCTTGGCAAGGAAGATTGCTAAGGAGAGTTTTAAGCAGGAAGACTGTCAGGCACTGTACTTGATTCTAAACTAGGAACTGGGTTAGAAGAGAGTGAATGCGTAGGCTTATCCAAAGGGCTATTCTGTTCTTTGATTAAAACATTTAAGTGTCCATGTTACATAGTTCCCTAGAGACATTTGCCGATTCCTTGATACTTCTGTATTTATAACTTTAGGAGAGCTTAGGTATCTCTAGAACCTGCCTCGTTGACATCATCTTAATTATATGATTGATTTGCTTAAGCTTGCCAATGACTTTTGGCTTTTTCTTTGCCCTTTAAGGTTAAAAAAAAAGCAAGTTAATTACTTTACCAGGACTTATGCTAATATTTTCAGAATATGTAGAAAATAATGTTGAAACCTAGCCAAAAACCACTATCATTTTGGATGCACAAATATTCATGATTCCCACCAAAGGAAAACTTTTTAAGTCTTAGCTATCTAAGAGAGAAATTATATGGCCTAGTCATTTAACTATTGGATAAAGGTCTAACTTTCAGAACATAATAAAGCAATGTAATAATCAAGGAGATTTTTACAGTTATGTTTTGCATTGAAGAGTGAATATGAATAAGTTTAAGCAAAGTCCTTCTCCAGTTGACTTTTAAAAATGAATAATAGGACTTCGTGTTTTTTCATGAATGCAAATTATACACAAATGTCAGAAGAGGAGAAAATAAATATATATTTTGAATTTTAACATTATCTTTTAAAATATATGACTTGACTGGACAGACCAAACTTAGTTGCCAGTTCCATAAAATGGGCATCCTATAATTGTTTATTGATGCTGAAAACATCTCTATATATTTATAGAAAGAAGAAAAAGCTAACATCTAGAGGTCTTTAAAACTGACATAGACTCATTTGCCAAGATGATTAGGAACAATCCAACAGGGCAAAGATTATTGCTTGCTGTAAGTTTTTCATATCATTCCAGCTCATATCATTTTATTCTTATCCCAAATATAAAAATTCATTTTCATTTATGGTCTCCAACAGGGTAGGAATGGAAATGAGTTAATCAGGTATCTCTGTATTACTTGTAAATCCTTGATATGCTGGTCAATGGCTTCTTCTCTGTTGAGGATCCAAGTTCTGGGAACTGCATTGTGTACAGAGCTCCTCTTTCATTTCCACTTTCAGTTTATGTCAGCCTCAATCCTTCCTATTTTAGCCTTGAAGCAACTGATAGTTTAGTGAGACTTATTCAGACGTCTAAATCCACCTCAAAAAGCTGGAGTATTGTACAAGTTGGCACTTTATGGGCCTTTCTGCCCTCTCTAAGCGGTTTCAGGCATATGAATACACTCATCCAGATGGCAAGCCTTCTGGGGATGAGGACTGTCTTGCCTTTCTTTGTTTACCCGATTGCCTTCTCACCATCACTGTGGCCCTTGCTCCTCCACATTGTCTTCTTTATTTAGAAGATAGACACCACTCTTAAACTCCTGGGAGATTGAATTCAAAATTTCCCTAACCCAGGGAGAGAAAAATCTCAAAGTACCAACAAATTCAGTAGTATATCTGCACTCTTTGGTTTATTCATGGTACATTTGCATTTTATAACCCCCCCTCCACCCCCACAGGGGAAGAAAAACAACTCACAAAAGGATAAAGCTGAGGAATATTAGGACTTGGTAGCTGTCGGCTGCCCCTCAACCTTTGTGGAAAGGATTTTGCAGGCAACTCGGATCGGATCCTGAGGGAGCAATTTCAGGGCAGCAAGAGGCAGAATGAATCCCGTTCAGGTGAACAGAGAAACATTTATTCATTAAGACATAAGTTGGGGAGGGGTGGGAGTGGAAAGGGCTAGAGACCTCCAGAGGAAAGAAATAGTTACAGACTCCTGGGAAGATAAATTGTTGGAAAATCTGAAGTCCAAAGTACCAGCCAAGGGCATTGTATTGCTTCCTCTGGGGAAAAAGAGGCCTAAGGTTCAATTCATTTGTTTTGGACTAATAACAAAAAAGCTCTCAGCACATCCCTGTGATTTTAAATACGCGGAAAACAAATCCATGGAGGGAAAAGCAGCCTACAGTATGTGACCACCATTGTCCTAAGGAGCACTGAATTGCAAATCAATGAGTGACTTGAAAGAAGATTAAAATTTGTGTTTGTTCGTCTATTTTTAAGCCTTTCTTTTATAAGGCGAGGCAGGAAGGTTATATAAAGTTTAGCTCGCTTTTTGTAAGATAATCTAAAAGCACCTTTTCTATCTTCTGTTCTCAGATCTGGCAGCAAAAAAAAATGGTTCTGATCAGTTTCTTGAAGCATAATTACTTTTTCAAAGAAAAATATAATTAGAACTGATATTTTAAAATGTACCATAATTATATTTAAAGATTTGATAATTTGTTCACGTATGAAATGTTCTGTTAATTTAGCAACAAGCAACAGTACTGAAGTCAGGAAATGATCTGACAGTTTTTCTCTTTCCTGTTTTAAAAATACCATCTATTCTCCCTTTTTGTCTATTCAAAGAGATATAGTCAATTGCAGCAGTGGATTGAATTAAATGCTTGACACAGCTTTATGAGCATCAGGTCCATTTATTTCCTCTGTTCTCCTGCACTTTTTCACAGGTCTCATACCATTACAGCAGCAGAATAACAAAAGTACCTCTGGATTCCAATACATCCCTTCAGGAAATCTCAATCAGCATAAATCTGTTGCCTGTACCTCTTTCTTGCCCTGCAGACTCTGGAAATCCCCTCCTCCTTTCTGCTATTCTCGTATATCACTTTCAAAAGAATCTCTTCTGTTTGGCAGCAATTTGATAGTTTGAAATCCCCTATGAATAGTGAGTTCTTGTCATATTGCCCACATGCAGATTTGGATCAATAAATCAAAGCTTTTTGGAATAAAATCTTTCTTAGAAATAGAAAGGGCTACTTTTCAACAAACCATGGAACTACATAAAATACTGTGTTTCAGTAAGACCCAGAGATACCAAGTTTTACAGTTGGGTGGAAAGCAAATTATACAAATTATTTATTGTTTATTTACTTATCACCTAAGGTTAGAATTGTTGAAGCCAAAAGAAATAGGTGACTTTCTCTTCTTCTGTTAAGTATTCTCTACTTGGTTTGTACTTTGTTAGTTACTTTCTGGGGACCTTGGCAATGAGATAAAGGGTTGCCTCTGTGAGGATGTGTGCTATTTGGAAAGGATTAGAGGATCAACACAGAATGGAAGCTTTGGAGTCGGGTGCCTTGATCTTGAGTTCTAGTTTTCTTGCAAGTTATTTAACAATAATGGAATAGGTTATTTAGCACTACTGAATTGGTTTCCTTGATATGTAAAGTGAGAGTAATGATAGTACCTTCCTTTTTGGGTTGTTATGAAGCATTTAGAGTTGTTACTATTTTCCCAGGGATTAAATACTGTCTAATCAAGTTTAAGCACATCTTGAGCTAGATGGCTCCTCAACATTTTCTCCTAGAACTTAACTCCAGATGAATTGACAGTGATCCTTAGTTAAAAATCACAAAAATTTCTAGGTAATTTTTTTTCTTTCAACCAATTACTAATTGAAACAAATTCTGCTGTGGCCATTTTCCAATTTCACACTTGAAATGGAAATATGTAAAGGAATTATTTGGACCAATTGCAATATTCTCATTACTGAATTTTATTGTATGGTCTGAATTACTTGCTGAAGTCAGGGTATCTAGAAGACCACAAAAATACATCAGAGGAATATAAATTTCAATATCTCATTCTGTCTAGGCCTTTCTTTCACTGCGATCTGATATTGATTTGCAGAAGTAGGATGAATGGAAAAAGAATGACAATCAATTTAGATAATTAAAATCATTGAGCAGCAGAAGAAAATTCAATGTTGGCTTCAGTTGCAATGCAGTAATGAATTCTCACTTGTGACACACATTGTTTAGTACTTGCCTAGCAGCACAAGGCCCTGGGTTTGATTCCCAGTAAACCCCACTCCCCCAATAAATTTGAATTGCAAAATAGCAGTATAACAACACTAAGTAAGTTTTTTATGAATAACGAAGTATTTTAAAAATCTTATTGGATGATGTTAGGTTTTTAAAAGTCTGTCTGAACTATTTTCATCTGATTTTGAAATGTAAATAGTGAGTACATAAAACTCTAGAAACTGGACGTTGGTTTTGACGTGGGCACAAGACCTTCACCTAGTGTTGAAAGATGTTTCCTTAGAAATATATGGATTTTTTTTTTTAATGAAAGTGTGTTAGTTTCCAAATAATGCAGGCTGTTGAACTGGCATGGAGATGGCCTTGAATTGGCCATGGAAATGGTCTTAAATAGCCTAAGATGATGATTGGAGTTTAGGTGTAATCTGCTTTGGGACAGTTAATTCTCATAGAGGTGGATTTGACCACCACCTTTAGCTTTGGCTACAGTGACTAAAGTCATGGTGTAGGCAAACTAGAACCTGAAATGGTTAAAAACAAAGCCAAAGAAGCAAAGGATGGCTTCATGAGAACTCTCATGATCCACTTTCAATTGTCAGTTTTTTTTTTTTTGGAATTTGCTAGATACTCACAGTTGGCAGAAGGGGAGAGGAACATCAGTAACCATTCTAGGACAAAAGAATTAATAATGTTGACTTGGTTTGAGTTCCTAGAGAAACAGATTTTTAAAAAACTTTTTTAATTCTTTTTTTTTTTTTTTTTTTTTTTTTTTTTTTTTAGTTTGAATCTATATCTTCAAACTGGAGAAATGTGACTATGGTATATGTGTTATTAAATGCTAGATTTTGCCTCAGATCACAATATGACTATCATTTAATGCTAACTGTAGGCTATATGTCATTGGGAAAGGGATTTGTATAGTTCCTTAAGCAGTCTCTAAAAACATGGACCCTGATAATTGGGTTGGACAGTAGCAATGTTTGCTACCACATCCTGTTTTTTTTTTTTTTTTTTCCTATTTCTCTGCCAAAAGTTTGGGGCAGATAATTTTTTAAAATGTTTTTCTTTATGGCATCTGTTCAACCTTTTGCACAGTAATTTAGAGTCATTATTAAATGATAGCTTTCCTTTGGGTTTGGTTCAAATTTAGCCAACATGTCTCAGGGCTCTATACTGTGCCAAATGCTTTGCTATGTATTTATGGCTATAAAAGTGAATATGATGCAGTCCCATCTTAAAAAAATAAGATCTACTTGACACAGTGATTCTTCTTATTATTATCTATTATTATTTCTAAGAAGTCTGAAGTAATTTACTAGATTCAAGTGAACCTTAAAAAAAAAGGGTAATGTACTTCAGTTGGCACAGACTGTTTTCTAGGCAGAGTAAGGAAAGGGGATTCCCGGTTGAGGAACTCCATGTGTCAAGGATTAGGAAACAGGATGTTGCCCAACATGTGGCAAATTCTAAGATAGCTTCTTCATCACTTTTGATACTCTAGAGCTTGATCATCTTTAATTGCTCTCTATACTTTCTCATTTAGGAGTCCCACAGTATACCACTTATATCTCCTGCTGATTATCTATTTAAACCATGTCAAATTATCATTGAATGCTGAATTAAAAATTGATCCATGGTTTCACTTGTTTTTGCAGGAATGAATGATTTGGGTTTGTAAATGTTACAACATGTAATAAAGAGCTTGGAGTTGGAGATGTTGTTAATTTGTATCCAAACAACTTCATTTTAGGATTGATTGGAAGGTTGGGCTAGCATTAAACCATAGCTTTGCTTTGAAGCAATGGCCGAAAAGTGGTTCTAGTAGTTCTGGCAGATGACTTCAGCACAGAGGTTGAGTTTTACCCAGTGTATTGTCCAAATATTGTGATTCTCAGATCACATATACACTATATTGCATTTACCAGAGACTAGGTGTTCAACAGAACTCTGTGGGAAACGTGAAGGGATGTGGGAGGACCAGACATTGGTCTCCCTTGGATCAGGTGAAGCCATAAATCTCTGTTTAGACTATATTTTACATTGGAGAGAAAAATGATTTTTCCAGACCCTATCCAGAATAATAATTCCTCCCTGGAAAAGTGTAAAATCTTACATTATGTTCTGATCTAGAGTACGGGGTAGAAAGAGTTAACTGCTTAGAGAGAGAAGTTTTTTTTAAAGAGTTGTTAGAAGTAGTTTGTAGTTTAGTCCAATAATTGTTGATTATAAAAGTCTCCAGCTTTTAGTTCCTTCCTGTGGTTTTAATTAGTTTTAATGAATGTAAATCATGTGGTCCTCTACTGACCTGCTCAAGTTCATTACTCACTAGGTTGTCTGCAGCTGGTTGTTTCAGGATTAACTGTCATGCTTGGAAGAGCTCTTGTCACTCACACAGCCACAAGCAAGGGCGATTTTCTTCTGGGAATAAAATTTAATCTCCGCAGCACTCAGCTTCTGTGTAGTGACCCCACCACAGGTGCTGTGAGAGAAGACTCACGGACAGCAAAGAGCACAGATCCTAGATTCCTATACAAAGTGAACCCCAGAAATGGCTCTGCTCATATTTGAGTTTTTAGTATAATATGTCCACATGTACTTATTGATAATTATGATTAAGTTTGATTTTATTTGAAAGTGTGTGGGGGGTGTTAAGGTTTAAACTCGATGTATCATATAGTGAGGTCATCTTAGAGGTGAGAGTAAGTCCCTTTAGTTGTATGGCTCTCAAGACTGTACTTTCGAATCACCTGGAGAGCTTTGAGAAATTCCCAATTTGGGCATCATCTGTAACCAGTGAAATTTGAATTTCTAGGGTTTCCAATCTAGCAGGTCTGGGATTGGGCGCTTCATCTCCTTTATGTACTATTTATAAATATATAAATATATATGTAAATATATAAATAATTTTTTGGGGGGAGGGCACTCAACCACTGAGCCACATCCCCAGCCCTATTGTATATTTTATTTAGAGACAGGGTCTCCCTGAGTTGCCTAGTGCCTTGCCATTGCTGAGGCTGGCTTTGAACTCCAGGTCCTCCTGTCTCAGCCTCCTGAGCTGCTGGGATATAATTTTTTGATTCTATAAATATCACAGAAAAAAACTCAGAATCTACTCAGTGCCTATGTTACATTCATCAATGTTTAACATTTTGCAACCTTAGTTTTTTTTTTTTTTTTTTTTTTGGTGCTAGGAATTGAACCCAGAGGCACTTAACCACTTAGCCACAAACCCATCCCTTTTTTATATTTTATTTAGAGACAGAGTCTCCCTGAGTTGCTTAGAGCCTTGCTAAGTTTCTGAGGCTGGCTTTGAACTCACAATCCTCCTGCCTCAGCCTCTGAACCTCTGAGATTACAGGCATGTGCCATTGTACCTGGCTCTCTGTGTGTCTTCACATGACTATCTGAAAGGAGGCTGTATACAATATGCCTCTTTACACGATAATTATTCACTGTATATATCCCAAGTAGACTTTCTACGTAGTCAAATTATAATGACTAAATTCAGGAAACTAAACATTGAAAATATTTTTTAAATTAATAGACCATTATTTTTTATTGTTAAAAAAAAAAAATATAAACTGTTTTATGCCCTCTTAACAAGAAAAATTCACATTGATCAATCGAATAGTTTGATTTATAAATCATATTATTATTTTGTCAATGGCCTCAATAGTGCTTTATTTGTGTCTACTTGATGGGCCCAGAGTATTTGTTTATTTGGTCAAATAGTATTTTCTGGATGTTTCCATAAGGGTGTTTGGGGATGAGATTAATATTTAAATTAGTAGAAAGAAGATTGTCCTCCATAATGTGGGTGGACTCCATCCAATCAGTTGGAGACATAAATAAAACAAAAAATCCAAGAAAGAAATCTTCCTTCCTATCTGATGGTTTTGAACTGGGACATTGAATTTTTCTTTACTTTGGACTAGAAATAAAACACTGGCTCTTCTGGGTACAAATCCTGTTGGCCTTCAGACTGGAACTACATCATCGGCTCCCCTGGGTGTCCCGGCTGATGACTTGTCCTGTAGAACCTGGGCTTGCTAGCCTCTCTTCATTCTATTTAGGAAGAGACTTCTTCATATAAGGACTTGGGTGTTGGTTCTCTTGCTTTGGAGAAGCCCGACCATACATTGCCCTTTGTAGATTTTATTTTTCTAGTTTAGGATCCAGCCCAGCATAATGTATTGAATTTAGTTTTCATGTCTTTAGTCTCCTTTTAATTGGAACAGGTTCTAATTAAATTGTGTGTTTATGTGTGTGTGTGTGTGTGTATAAAATCTAGGATAGTTCTATAGAACACTTTTCTATTTAGTGCTTTTGATATTTCCTTATGATTACATTCAAATTCTATATTTTTTGGTGGAATACTATATACCAGTTGCTTTGTCCTTTCACCTTTGAGAGCCTACCTCCTTGATGGAATTAATTTTGATCACTTTTTTAGGGTGCTACCATTCTTTCTACTATTAAAGGATTCTTGTCTTAATTTTTAATAGGATGGTTATACGTAAAAACTCTATTCCATTTATTTATTTACCTATTTGTTATTAATAAGGGCTGAGGAATTCTTATTTAATTCATTGGATTATAGTGTATCATCTCTATATTTGTTTGATAAAATTATTCTAGGTTTGATCTGGTAAAGTCCTGTCAAGATGGCTGCTGTATCTTCTGCTAATTCCCTTACAATTTTTTGAGCACTTCCTTTTTTTCCCCTGATGGAGCAAGATGTCTCAGATTAATTTTCTACCTTCCATGTCCTAGCCTTTGGAGTCAATAATTTTTCCAAGGATTTCTAGTTCATTCGTTTGTTTATTTCTTTCTTTCTTTTTTAGTGGGAAAAGGTATCTGGAAGCAAAGGTCTGGGTAATAATATTATCTCCTGTTAGCCAAGTCAATCATTAGAATGAGCGCAGTGAGAAATGATTAAAGGAGCAGGTATTTGGACAACTAAACTGTATGCTTTGGAATAAAGTTTGCTTATCAACGGCTGAAACTAAGAAAGATAAATACATTAAATTAGGAAAATAAATAGTTAAATCTTACAGTTGACTTTGTTTAAGAAGATATCATTAGTGTCAAGAAAAGGAAACTGCATTTCGTAACCTATGATTTTCTTACCAGTAACCAGTGTTATTTTTGTCACAAGAAACTGTCATAGCTTCATGCTTCTGCAAAATGAATGACACAGTTTAACTCTAAATCAGTTGCAAAATGACCAAATCTTGGTGGAGACAAAATAGACTTTGACATATAACTGTATTCCAGATAAACATTTGAGAAATATAATATTGATGCAATTGGTGAGTTTAAGAAATAGCAGCTGTTTCAGAATGGAGGACATGAAAGATAGGCAGGTCAGATTTGTGCTGAAGCTGAATCCTGAGGAATGAGAAAAATATTATCCCCTCAAGTGGGAAGAGACTAGGAGTGCTGGCCACTGGACAGTGCAATGTGAAAATAAATAGCTCTGTCTAGAAAAATTAAGGAATAATCAATGGAAATGTGTAAAGCCCCCCAAACAACAAATTGCTCAACTAAGTCCATAAGCACTGTATTATAAAAACATATAAAGAAGTAGCCTACAATGCTAGGAATAAAATTAATAATCAGTCTCCAACAATTATTCTTTTCTTTAAAATAGCAAAAACTTGTTTATAAAACTTACTAACAGAAGTATACGTTAATCAAAAGTAAGCCACATTGCTCCTGTGGGCAGGATATAGGATGGATGGTTTTTGTGGGCAGTGGATTGCTTAACCATGTTCCTTTCAAGGACTCAGTCTGCATCGCAACAAAGAAGGCATTTTCAGTTTTGGTGTTAAACAGGAAGTAAAATTTCTGGCACAAAAGGTAAAAATGCTTTGATACTGTCAAAATATGAAGAAGACTGAGGCTTATCAAAGAGAGAACAAAGACTCAACATACTGAGGTTAGTTGGAGAAAAGAAAGTCATTGATTCATTTGGCTTTTTCCCTTAGCAGGTAGAAAGGAGGAATCCACCATTTTGCAGAACATATTGGAGGAAACAAAGTATAAATCAATGGATAATACCTGGTGCTTAATGATTTTACTGTAAGCAGTGCACGAGCAACAGGGAAAGATTTTGTGTAATTTGCTGGAAATCTCAGAATAGGACTTGTACAGGGCACACAAAAATGATTGCCAGACCAGGGAGAGAATGTCGGGCTTTCTGATGACTCTGACTAGTAGCCTCACTAATTCCTTAGTGAATAGAAGCTGGAATTGACTCAGAATTTTACATGTTCCGTTTACATTTATAGATAAGAAATGTGTTTAATTTCTCATGCGAAAGAGTGGTTGAAGGTACATGCAGAGTGGTGCATGGACTTTGTCCTGTAAGCTATAACTGTCCCCTGTGAGAAGCCGTCTGGAACAGGTATTAGCTTTGCCCAGGTACTTGTTCCTGGGTTTTCTTAACACTGTAAAAGCTTAGATGCATGCTCTTTGCATGACAAGAATGATCATCTCTGAGATGGACCCACATTATGTGTGTAATATTGACTAGGTCACAGAGACCTGTCTAATGGTACATGCTGAATGATTTTTATGGTCACATGGTAATGCTCATATTTTCTTCTGCTCTGTAGACATAACTGTGTCCTCCCCCTCAATTCACCCCATTCATATGTTGAATTCCTAACCCTCAATATGATGGTATGTGGAGACAGGGCCTTTGAAAGGTGATTAGGGTTAGATGAGTGTCACGTGGTTTTATATAAAAGGGAGAGAGAGCGGAGCTTTCTGCCCCGTGAGGACACAGTGATAAGTGGCCAAGAAGGCTCCCACCAGGAACCTAATCAGAGGCATCTCAGTTTTGGATTTCCCAGCCTCCGGAGCTGTAAGAAATAAATGTCTGTTTCCACCACCCTGTCTGTCTATGGCATTTTGCTTTAACAGCCCTTATACTCCCACAGATGTGTATAGGAGGCAAACAAATAATCAGGAATGGCTTTGTTCATTTATCCTAAGACATCTTAGTACAGAAACTAAAAACACTTGAAGTCCCTGTTCTTGATGAATTATACCTCTACAAGCAGAATTATATGGGAAATCAGTTCATAATCAGAAAGTGATTGGGTAACCATGGAATTAGAACAAGTGGCATTAGAGGCATTGAATGTGAAATGGATGGTCTGATGACCATGTTGAAAACCCAAGGGAGAATTCCTCTCTCATCAGCAATTTCCCACTCAGTTGATGAACTCCTTTATTTCTTGAACCTTGCCTCTTTTGCTCCTTGGACTCTAAACTCCCCCTGTTTTCCTCCCACCTCTCTGAACTGCTCCTTTTTTCTCCTTGGCTGGCTCAACATATTGTTCTAATCAAAACAAGTATGTTGACCCAAACATGACTTGAATCTTCCTAATTTTCTCATGCCTCTTTTGAAGTATCCACCTTTCTCTTTTCCATCCAAGCAAACTAACTACCTTTAAAAATTGGCTCAAGTTACTCCCCCATTGTAGAATCTCTATAAAGGAATCACTTGTATTTAAGTCTTTTATATTTTTTAGAATGGGGAATAGTTATGGGAAATCAGTGAACTGAATGTATCATAAATACATGCATCAAATATAGATGGAGTTTGGAAAAAAGTTGCAGTGGGAAAAACAAGGGCAAGGGTAGATGCAATATGATACCATTCTCATTAAGCTCAGAAACGTGTACATTTACATATATACATATATGGTAAAGCCATAATAAGGAAAATAGGAATTGTAAGCACAGAATTTAGCATAGACATTTTTTCTAGAGGGTAGAAATGGGTATGGAAGCTAGATGGAGCACACGGAGAAATGCAGTGGTGGAGGTTCTATTGTAATTAAATTGGGTTGAGAATCCATGGGTGTTCATTATATGATTATGCCTTAATATTCCTTATGCAAGCTACATATATTCTTTTGTATGTAGCAAGTATTACCTAATGAAACATGAATGAAAAAATTGTATTTGCTGAATATAAATTATAATATTCATTCAAAAATGAATGAATTTCATTTTGTTTAAAAATTCTATTGTATTGCTTAATGTAAAAGTACTTGGATAGGCTGGTTAGAGGCCCAAAAACTGCCAGGGAGAATGTTGCTTCAAAAGGTAGCATCATGTAGATTTAGGGGACAGACTACCACCTACCAGCTGCACTATCCTCATCACTTTCCTCATCTGTTACAAGGAGGTGGCAATGATTCCTACCTCTATAACGTTATGAGGGTAAAATATGTTAATGTACACAAATTGCTTAGAAATTATTTGGCATGTGATAAGAATGGATTACATTTGTTGGGGAAGTTTGAGGTATGGCCCTCAGCTTTGAACTAGGTGGAAACAATCAGAATATGGTTATAGATGTAAACTAACCCAACTTGCAGAGAGGATGAATAAAACTTATGGTTCACTCATTCACACCCAAGGGAAATATCTTTCCATAATGATAGAATGCATGTGCCCTTGTGCTTCTATTTTTCTGGTACTGAGGGAACTACAAACTTCAATTATATTATTGAAAGAATGTTTGGGAGCATGGATTCAGAGAAGGTAGTATTTATTCCAGGTCACTCTAAAGTGAGGCTTGATGAGTGGGTCTTCACTTCCCAGGTAACTGTGTGTCCCTTGGCTGCAGAGTACTGCTCACCTGACGATGCTGGGTAATCAGGACCAGTTTTAGGTGTGAGGATTTCTTTGGTTTCTTTCTGTTTGCAGTCTTCTCCTGGAAAGTCATAATGTAATTGGTTGATTTCATTTCTGTAAACTACAATTAGAGTTCTTGTTTGTGAGTGGATAATTATTTCCCTGTGTTTGAGCTTGGGCTGTTTCTGGACTCTTCAGTTGCACAATTAGGGATTCTCTTTAGAATTATTCTAGCCATAGGCAAAGAGGGCTACTGTGTCCTGTGGAAAGGATGTGGGTGCTAAGGTCCTGGACCTGAGCGAATATTCTACACAGGATGCGGTTGTTCCCACTAGTCCTGGAACTCTGTTTCTTGTACAGCTATTTCTGGAAGTTCTAAAAGATGATGTGCAGAAAGCAGTTAAGGAAAAAAGAGGTAGATGATAAATATATGGCTTCAGAGAATAGAATCAGCTCTGGGACTAAGCTATAGCTTTAGAAGGGATTGTAGGGAGAAAAAAGGGATATTCTTTTCTTCCTTATTTATTTATTTATTGTAGTGGGAGGATAACTTTTTCTAAATCATTGCATTTACAAAGAAGTAATTTTTTTTTTTTTTATTATTCTGGGAAAAGAAGGAAGTACATATCTCTTATTCCCAAAGCATTCCTGATACTACTTGATTAAAAAAATATATATCATGTGAATTTTACTAGCAATTTACTCTTGATGGTAATCCTTTTCCAAGTTTTCAGGATCTAATTTGCTGTTTCCACAAGATTGGTTTATAAGCTCCACAGGATTAAAGTAATAAAGAGACTTAGGGGCCAGGTATTGGAGATCACCTTTTAGGGTACCCCCAGAAAGTTCCCAGAAAGTCATTGAGACCTGAAAATCTTCATCTTTCTGCTGGCTGACCAAGTACGCTTCCCTTGAGGAAAGGGGGAGCAACAGACTACTTATGTGACGTGGGAGGTGCTAAAGGACCTTGGATGGTATCTTCCTCACTGGCTTGCTGTGGAGCTGGCGGTTTGTACCATTAGAATGGCTTGATTGATATTCACTAGAGAAACCTATTAATAAATGTTATTATCTTTGAGACAGTAGCACATTAGCTGAGAGGCCAGGTTGAGACTAGCAACTGCAGGGAGGAGAAATATGAGTTGGAGACTGAGGGTGTGACCAGGCTGGCATGTTTTGTAGAAGGGTTTAAGGTGTGTGATCAGAAATCAGAGGGGCTTTGCTGTTCCCATCTCAGCGGAGGCCTCTGGACTCCGAGCAGCAGATAAAGGCACTGGAACAGGAGATTAGCAACTAGGAGGCCAGCTCCTTCATGGATTTCTCTCAGGTGGGGTAACTCTCTACAAGCATTGACTTTGCCTGCATTAAAATGTTCCTGCAAGTGAATGAGACAAATTCTGGCTATTTGTGTACAGCAGATTATTGCTGAAGCTCATAGGGAATTTTTTCTTTTTTAGTTTTGTAAACTCTATTTGCCAGTTGTGTTCATCATTTTTTAAGGAAACATGATCTATAGCATAGCTACATTAAACTAAACATACTTGGGCATTGTTCTGGTCTATGAGGATGTTTCATTTCCACAAGACCCTTCCCCAGTTCAGAATTATCAGTCAGCCAGAATTATGGTTTTTTTTTTTAAACCATGGCTTGACATATGATAAGCATTTTCATTAGTTTTAGAAAAGGTAGGAAGAGGCCCCATGAAGTCCTCTCGAAGCAATCTTGAGTTGTCTTCTTATTTGTACTGATTAAATGGAATGGAATCTACTGATTTCAAAATGAGTCATATGTCCTTCACCCACTTTTGAAGGAATGTCTTTCTTAAAACTGATAATTCATGAGCATATGCATTATCTTAAGTTTATATGATTTTTTTTTTTTCCAAACTGTACAAGATCCAGCCATTATGAAGTGAACCATTAGCGTTTTCTGTTTTTGTAACTCCAGGATTTAGTTCCTGGGGGATTGTTAGTATTGTTTTTATAGTGTTACACCATGTTCAAGAAAGTAATATATCTCCACATGACTTAAGGGTCTTGATATTTGACATAAAATTATAGTCATGTATAGCTCTGAAGCTATGTATAAAAAGATGAAACTGAATCGTTTCATTGAATACAGTACAATTTCTCCCCAAATAAATTGATTTTAGATGAATTCCCTTCATCTCTTCCACCCTGCTGGGCTTTGCTGCTTGCTCTGAGACATAGCTAAGTAGGAAGGAGGCTGTTGTTATTTGATGGCAAATTAATTCAACAATTTCAACAAACATTTATCGAATGCCTACTATATGCCAAATATAATGCTACATGTGAGGCATACAAAGAAGAATCAGGTGTTAGCTCTTGCTTTTAAGAAGTTCAATACTGAGTAAGGCCAGAGGCTTGCTTACAATTAACCGTGATGTGATACATTAAGTGCGGAACTAGTGACAATTCAAAGGGAGTGTAAGGAAGGAAATGATCTATTTTCTTTGACATCTGAACTGGACTTGAATCTTAGGTGAAGATCACAGAAAGGATGTTTTAGGTAGAAGGCAAAAATGAAAGAATAGCATTTTTATAAACTTTAGGTTATCTGCTGTTTTTCTGGCTGTAATGCACTAAGATTTAATCTGGGGTAGAAACAGATATGAGGCTTAAATCCCTTACATACATTTGTTAAAAAAGAAATTAATATATAATGTTTTATAATAGAAAAAGTGTTTTTTTCACAAATTATCTCATTTACCACTCTTAGAATTCCTGGGAGATAAGAATTATAGAAATTCCTCTGTTTACAAATGTTCAAATTATCAGCATTTCCTAATTCAGAGTGAAAACATATCAATTCTATTTTTCACCAACAGGTGGCGATGGTGTCTACATACTATGTAGCTTTGCTGGGCCTCTGTTTGGCTCATTGAAAATTGTGTAGGTGTTTGTGTGGTTTTTGAGTATTTCTTGAGTATTCCTAACTGCATCATATGGAATAGATGAAAAGGCAGGGAGGATGTGGTAAATGCTGCTAAGGTAAGTGTGGCAGAGGCTTTTAGAGAGCCTGTTATGTCCCTTCAGCCTGCTTTAGTGCATATGCAGTTTTGGTGGACAGTTTGGCAGGCAGGCAGTCTCCTCTCAAATCCCAGTGTTGTATTTTTAGAGTGCTCCAGAGTCATATCTGGACTGGCAGGAGCCAACTCAGACTACACCCAAATGAAGTCTTCTGGGTGTGGGGGAGTTAATGTCAGGAGGCAACCCTTCATTGATGGTGGATAGGGTCCCATGAATAAACTATCTAAGGTCTTATCCTTTTGGAAGATAGTTCTAAAATGCATTCCTAAAGTTGCTGGCAGAATTGAGCCTCTGATACTATGGCATCCAGTTCAATAGTCTTTACACCTTTTTATTGGCTTTTGTTCTCTAACTCAACTGCTGGATAGCACATTTTCTAGAGATTGTCATCTTCTTTAGAATATGAGATCCATGAGAGCAGGGGCTTTTGTTTAGCTTCTCAAAGAGTTCCAAGCAAAGAGTAGGCAAATATCTTTGTTGAATGAGTTAATAGATGAATACATAATTGGCAACAAAGAGGTCAAAGATGTAACTGGATATAAAACTTTGAAAGAACTGACATTCTTAAATTGTATAGATGCAATGGGGCCTGCAAAATTACACTTTTTTTTTCTGTTATTTTGGACTTACAAATAGGTGAACTTGGGACCTGACTTGTTGGTGAGTGACAAATTGCATATTGTTTATCTTTTTTACTGAGTCACAGGTAGACCAAGAACTTATGTGAGATATGAGAAAATGATATTGTGGTGTTAGAGTCTGTAAACAAGTCAGGATGGCGCCTGGCATTTTGCCAGGGAAATGTTAGAGTCTATGAACAAGTCTGGATGGTGCCTGGCAAAATGCCAGAGGGAGTGGTTTGTGAAGTAACACCAGCGAGCCATTAAGTGTGGAGATTTCTGATTGGTTGACTGCTGTATCTAGTTTATGCTAATTAGATAAGCTGTGTGGAATGTATAAATACTGCTCCTGTCCTGCAATAAACGGCTCCCACTCCTGCTGTATCAACGTACACAAGTTGTTCGTCACCCCCCGGTTATTTTGCTGCAGCCGGACTGCGGCATTGTGGCAGGTTGAATAATGCTTATCCAAAGATATCAAGTCACAAACCCAAGAACTTCAGCTGTTACCTTACTTGGAAAAGGGGTCTTTGCAGATGTCATTAAATTGAAGATTTTGAGATGAGGAGAAAACTCAATTAAAAATCTGGGCTCAAAATGCTGTCATATGTGTCCTTATAAGATAGAGGTGAAGGGAGATGACACACACACAGAGGAGAAGGTAATGTGAAGTTGAGCTCAGAGAGCTGTGATCACAACTAAGGAATGCCAGTAAATCCCAGAAATTGGAAGATGAAAGAAACGGTTCTACTCTTAGACCCTCCAGAGGGTCCTTCCAACATTTTGGTTTTTGATGTCATCTGCTTCTGAGGGACAAACTTGGGTGCTGTTAGGACTTTCTGAGTCAACAGCTGCAGTCCCAAGGCCCGAGTTTCCATGGGGTAAGTGCTGGTGGTTCTGGGCTTAGGGCACTAGCAGTAGCTTTCCTGGAGATGTAGGACAAGGAAGGGAAATCCCGAGGCTTGTGGGATAGGCTTGGGTGAAGCCAGAGATCTTTGCACCAGTGGCCATAATTGCAAGGCCATGATTTGGGAGGAAGAACTTTCTTAGTTCTCATGGAGTGAGTACAGGTAGTGCCAGGAATTGGGGTGATGATGGCTATGTACCTTCCCCAGCTCCTGAAGGACAGAATGGGTAAAGCCAGACTGTGGACCAGCAGCTTCAGTCCTGAGGCTGTCCATTCAAGACATTTAAAGGTACTTGGATTAATTTTGACTGCAGGAAATATTTTCAAATTTTACTCTCATATGCTTCAACTTCTATGTTTGTTGTGAGGATAGATCTCAAAATATCAATTCTTTAGAATACCAGTGTGCTTTAGCAGGGTAAATGGGTACAGCTTATTTCAAAAAAATGAGGTCCACAAATTAGGTACAAAATGTGTTTCCTGTTTTATATATATAAACTATCAGCTTAATTCATATAATTACTAGGCATAATATGTGACCTACCACAAAAATGGTCAAAGTCCTGATATTTTTGTTTCTTTATATTTAGTCCAGACTTAGTAGATACTTTTTTTTCCAGGCAGAACTCCAGGATCTTGAAGTCAATGTAATGCAAACAAGCCTTTTAATGTGTAATATAACACATCAGTTAAATGTGTTATATTACATTGTGCCTAGGCAATTGGAAATTTATAAAGTTATAAAACAAGTTGAAGACTCAGTTATTTTTCAGGTTTTGGTTTAAAGATAAAATTTAAAGTAAAAGATGCTTGCCATCTGACATTTAGCATTATGGCTAGTGTTGGAGATCCAGGGTGTGGGTAAATGTGACACTAAGGATCTTTTCCAGCAGGTACGGGAGATCTGTCCCAGAAAGTCAGTGGATTAAAAGGATAGAGACAGCCAGCAGCAGCAATAATTATTTCATGCCTTCCACTACTCTCCAATTTCTTCAGTGTTCTAGATTGGGGTCTGGGGTTCCATCTCCACTCATAACTACTTCTATCTTCTTCCCTATCCCTTCTTTCCCCAGTTTCAGTGATGTGGCATCTGGTAGAGATGGCATTTCTAAGAGAAATGTGACATTATAAGTTTCTGCTTCCTTCTTCTGGCTTTATAGAGGACTGACAAATGAAACTTGTACATAGTCAAAGTATCCATTTTTATATGAATATACATAGTTTGATGGACACATATTGTGCATGATTTGATGTGTGTGCATATAAATCATGTAATGATTACTGTGATCAAATTAAGCAACACATCAGATACCCCACTCACTTTTTTTTTTTTTTGTATGTGTGGTAAGGACATTGAAGATTTACTCCTAGCCAATTTAAAGTAAATACTACAGTTCCCAAGATGTTCATTAAATTCCACAGAACTTATTGATCGCATAACTGGAAGTTTGTACCCTTTGACCAACACATTTCCATCTTCTCCTTACCCCTGGAAATCCCTGTTCTATTATCTGCTTCTGTGAGCTAAACTTTTTAGATTCCATATATAAGCAAGAACATACATTATTTGTCTTTCTGTGTCTGCCTTATTCCATAGTGGGCTATCCTCTAGGTACATCTATGTTGGCACAAATGGCAGAATTCCATTTTTTTTTTTTTAGTGGCTGAATAATATTCAGTTGTGTATATAGGTCACATTTTCTTCATCCATTCATCAGTGTATGGACGCCTTGGTTAATTCTATATCCTGGCTATTGTGAATACTGCTTCGAAAAAACAGGATGGTGCAGGCATCTCTTTGAGATGCTGATTACATTTCCTATGGATATGTATCTAGAAGTGGCATTGCTGGATCATATGGTAACTTAATTTTTTTTTTAATTTTTAAAAGTTTATACTATTTTCCATAGTGGTTGTACCAATCTACAATCCTACCAACAGTGTGCAAGTGTTCCTTTTTCTCCACATCCTGTGTGTACTCAATGATGAGAAATTATACATAGCGATTATGAAATACATATATGTTGAATGAGTGAACAGTGAGCAGATGTTTCTGAATAAAGACCAATGAAACAATAATGGTTCCAAAGTGATCCCATCATAGGAAACAGGTCACATAGGAGGTGGGCAGTGGCAGAGGTTAGGGCAATGTGGTGAAGTTGAGGTATCCTAAGCTAAATCTAATACCAGACTAGAAAAGAATAGACAGCAACAATCAAGAGGCTAAGATTATATTTTAGGTCCCCAAATTTCTGTCACAGTGGTGTACTCTCTTGAAAGTAGTTTTTTCCCCCTTCTTTTCTAAAAGGACAACTTGCCTGAGAGAATAAGTGACAGCCAGATGAGTCTGTTCTCCTACCATATCCATACCCCACATACAGCAGAGTTTTACTTGATTTTTTTAAGGAAAGTAAATGTTAGAGGTTTTAAAGAGTGTTCCACTGCCATGGAGTACATAAATGGAAATACATACTTCCTGATTTACCACTAAAGTTTGTTAGTAAGTACAAGGCTACATTTACATGATCTTAATTACATTGACAACCTAAGGTTAGGAAAGCAATAGTAAATATAACTCTTTAGACAACATTGAACTACAGCCATGTGTTTAATGATAAAATTACTATTGCATTTACAATATTTGCGTAGAAAATTGGTGTATTCTATTGTGTTTAACTCTGTGAATCCTGATTTGATCAAATATCCATGTAGCAGACTCTGGTCAGTTACCTTGGTGAAGAACTTCAGTTCTACATGTAAACACACTGAGTAAGCACATATGGCCCATGTGTTTCATGCTCAATCAGTTCCTCATTCGATTTAAGTAGACCAACCATTTTGGAGTTTCAGATCCATAGATTTGATATGCCCATGTTAATAAGCATACATTTTTATTTTAATATAGAAGGAGATATTAGTATATTTCTATTATTATTGTGCCCAGTAGTTACCCAATACCTAATTTTAAAATTGTGTGATGAGAACCACACTTTTATGAAAATACAGCTATGTTTCTAAATGGAGCAATTAGGTGACATAAATTGCAGATAGTCTATGAGAAATAACTCACTGTAATTGAGTATGTCATATGCATAATTATATGGTACATTATGTACCTATCAATCGACAATACAGTCAACCAGCACATCATATGAGACACAAAAACTGCATTTAAAAAAGACAATAATGGAGTAGGAGCCTTGTAAAACATGGTTTGCTCTCATTAATGTTTAGAATGAGACAACCTTTATAATATGCTATCACTCACTAAAATCAATACTGAAATGAAGGCTCTTTCACTTTTTATCTAGTATGTTTATAAATATTTTATATTTGAAAATTTTAACATTTTATTAAAAACCCAGCTGTATAATAATCAATGAGATAGAATTGATGATAAACCACAAAACTATTAAATTTAGACCACTGGGAAAATGTTTTATTTCCTTCTAAAATATTCCTTTAATACAGTAGTGCTGCCTCTTCCAATAGGTCTTATGAAATCCCTCTACTCTGCTAAAGTGACACACTTTTGCTCTGGTAAAATGACCACATTCTTTTTAATGCAGAGTGTAGCAAGTTAGACTTGCTTACTTCCATCTGTAAGTTCTCTAGGATTCCTCACCTTCTTTATATGCAACTGCCTTTAGCAATCTATTCCCTATAGTAGAGGAATAACTAGAAGTTGTTTAAATGAGTACAAATGTTAGAAAACTTCAACAGAATGCATTAGAGCAAATGTATAAGTATCAGAAAAAGGGCAAACTAGAAGCCCTGGGCTGAAAATAAACCCAGGATCTATTCTTAACTGACATAAGTACTTTCACCTATTAAAGGAGGCCCATTGGACTGCAGATAGTTCAGGAAAGGGGAGCATCAGGTATTTGATAAACCTTTCTTCCTCATCTACTTTTGAGAGTCAGGTCTTTTGTAGCTGGATAAATCAGAATCTGCAAAGAACAGAAGCAATAGCATTTTACAGGTGGTGGGATCAAAAGCTTTCTCCTCCAGGGAAAAATTGCTCTATTATTTTCCATTTCTATCCTTGGGGTTAGAATTCAGATTGATTCTCCTATGAGCATAGTCTGGCCAGAGCCTACTGCAAAAAGAATGAAGTAAATGAAATCCTTTTATGTGATTTGGGGCCTCCAGTGGTGGCTTCAAATTTTAGAACCTCAATAGCACAATTGCAGAAACATCCCTGGGATGTACAATTGTCTCTTAGAAAATTTTAGCTTTCAACCTCCTGTACATATGGATTTATGGGCTATTATGTAGAATTCTCAATGAAAATGTGTGCACGTGTGAAAGAGAAAGAGAAAAGAAACAGACATTGGCAAACAATCCTCTACTTTGAGACATTAAAATATAAGTATTCAGCATTTAAATTAATTCCACATATTTCTGTGTCTCCAGTTACACGAAGTCAATTATCCAAATAAAAATTAAATTAACTTGCTATAGACTTCATATATTCTCCACTAGAGACACAGTGTACTAGCAACCTGCATCTTGCCTCCCTGTGTGTGCTGTATCTTGTAATTAACAAGATATAAATATGGAACTTGTCTTCTGGTCATACGTTCAAATATTGGGCTTCTTTGTAAAAAAAACTTTCAAAGGACTTTTTTTTTTTTTTCTTTCTTAGTTGCAGGATGTCAGAAAACCAGGAAAGGACTCTTCCTCTTAATGTCCACCAGGTGCTGGTCTAGGGGACTACTGCCATAGAGCACAAAGTATACTTTCATCCCAGTTTTCAGAGAAGTGTTCTTTAAAACAATATATAAAAATAAATGAATAATATTTGAATCAAGCACTAAGCATTTATCAATAATTGATAAGGAACTTCAAAACGACCATTACTCATTTCAAGATCCAAAACTAGCAAATGTGTTCTATATTCAAATATGCTCAAAAATGGAGGAACTGACCAGGAAAGGTGTTCCAATTTTACCTGCTGTAGTTGAGATCAAAATATATGTGATGGTATTTGGAAGGTGTCATTTATTTTCCCAAGTTCTTGGGCACTATGTATATCCTGTAAAGTAGGTATTGGGACTTCCAGTTTATAGTGAAGGAAATAGCCCTAGAGAGCTTAAATGACTTGTCCAATAAGTGATATGACATAGATCCTCTATAGATAATCATTTTTTCAGGTGCTGGTATTCTATTTCTTCTTGTCATTCCGTCTGGCTGAATAATTGTATCATGAGTGACAGAGAATAAGGTTTCAATCTTGGGCTGTATGATTCCAAACTTGTGCTCATGGTTGTTTTACTCCAACATTCCATTACATTTACAAAATTTGTTAATAGCTTG
This sequence comes from Marmota marmota marmota, assembly GCF_001458135.2. Taxonomy (NCBI): domain Eukaryota; kingdom Metazoa; phylum Chordata; class Mammalia; order Rodentia; family Sciuridae; genus Marmota; species Marmota marmota. The sequence continues at coordinate 4,832,569 of NW_026000137.1, read as the reverse complement.
CTCAAGCACAAATATTCCCATCTCTCCAAAAAGAAAAAAAAAAAAGTCTGGGTTCTGTTCTGATGTAGGCATGCATTATCTACAGAGTTATTTTCATAGACTTCACAATAATTTTAGATTGACCATATAATAGTTGATTTATTTAATATACTTTTTTGAGTAACAATAAAATTACACCCAGATTTATGAGAAAATTATAAAATTTAAACTTAAAAAGGAAACCTTAAAGATCATCTGGCTGGATGACTCACTTTATAGAGCAAAACCTTTAGGAGTTTGTGCTTGATTATAACGTATGTGAGAGCACCCATGAATCTGCTGCTATGTGTTTGCATGTTTATGTTGGAGGGGAGAAGGAGATTGTTACCTGCATTGGGAGACGATATTGAATTGTGAGGCATCTGAGAGACTCTCATCAAGAGGAAATGGAATCTATATAGTCAATGAGAAGAATTAACAAGAGTCTCCTTCTCCATTTATATTGAGTCAATCAAGATCATGACTAAATTAGTTTTCTGAAAACTTCATATGCTTACTTAATATCAGTACTTGCACAACCTACTTCATACCTTTATGCATATGAATTTAATTGCATCTTATTTTAATTCACTAATTTTCCAACTTTTTCAAATGTAAGATTCTTTTTAAAAACACCATCAAAACATTTGCTGGAATTTCCAGATAATAGTGGCAATAGTTTTAGCATTCGCTGAGAAAATACACAATTTTAAGACAGCTACTCAGTTCAATAACTCTTTAAAATAAATTTCTATTTCAGGGATGTCAGAAGCATCTCCATATATCTGAAAAGAGACAGTACATGTTGTAACGGAACTATTAATTCATTATGTCGACAATATCTGATATGATCATTCGTTTCTTTTAGGATACCATAGTTCCTCTTCATTCATTCACCACATTAATTTTAATTTTAACATATGTTAATTGAGCACATTCTAAAGGCAGACACTGCATTAGACAGTGGATATACAGCAGGTGTCAAGCTGGTTCTTGACTTCTTGGAGCTCAGAGTATAACATATACAATAGAGAAAGTTTGCAAAATACCAGGCGTACCCTTGGCCTAGGTTCAGGTCTTCCTGCCTCAGCTACCAGAATTGCTGGGATCACAGGATGCACCACCATGCTGGGTCAGGGAGTGCTCCTTGAGTTATTGGCTCACCGGAGAACTGAGCAGATCTTAGGAAGAGTGTAGAAGAATGGAACAGGGCTAAGGGAGCTGACTCAGCTCCAGTCCAGAGCCATTTTGTATGGATCATGAGGTGAAGCATTCATCCACATTTATTTATCCATATCATATATTCATTGCATACATATCCATATCTGTATGTATCTATATCTACGTACACACATACACACAAATAATGGTGTCCTTATCCTTCACTGAATAAAGTAGAATATTTTAAATGAAGAAATGTTTAATAAGGACTTTTACTGCAGAAATTCTTAAAATGGGATGCTCAATATGGGTGTAGTCAGAGTCCATGAGACTAGGCCTACACATGTGCTTCTTCCTAGGGATAGAGGTCTTCTTGCTGGATCCCTCTGAGGTCAAAGCTAGCCTTTCTACCAAACACCTAAGAGAGCTCTCATAAGTCATTCATTCATTTATTTATAAATATTTAATAAATGCCTATTATTTGCTAAGCACTCTTCTAATACCTGGGGACATATAAAAAATTCTTGCCCTTAGTTTACATTCTAGTGGTCGGAAAAAAAAAAGTGAGATGCAGATGGTGACAAGTGCTATGAAGATGAGGCATATTAAGCAGAAGAGAGAGGTGCAGAGTGCTATTCTATAGAAAGTGTGCAGGTTAGGTGTCATCCAAATGACATTTCAACTGAGACCCACGGTGTGAGTTGGAAAGTTCCATTGTTAGAGGAGAGTCTGCATTCCCATACTTTCCTAAATCAGAAAGAATAATGTGACCCCTTTTTCTATTCTATGGCTTAATCTCTATGGACACATTTTCTGCTCATGATTTGCTGCTTCCCAGGGTGACTGACAGTGTTAATATTTATTCCATTCAAGAGAAATCTGAAGGGAGGAACTATTTTGTGAAGGTCTTTTGACCCTGTCCAGCCTCTAAAAGATCTTTCAGCTTGGTATAGTAGTTTCAAATGTTTGCTGACACTTATAATAAATGATTATAACCTTTGCTACTTTGAGGACAATTTATTGACCTCATAGCGGAGTTTTATTTATTTTTTTTCAATTTTATGGTCCCATAAGAAGAACGTGGAACAAATAATCTTGAAACAAACATGTTAGTCATTAGGGCTGATCAAAAATGAAATTTCTCTCCCTCTGGGAATATCAGTCAGATTGTTTTTTTCTGCTCATTCAAACCCTGCCTTGGCTATGTGATTTCTTTTGAACAATAAAATGTGCCCTGAAGTAATTGATGTGAATCATTCCCAGGAAGAAGCTTTAATAGCTGTGGCATAATTCCCCATGTTTTTCCCTGCCTCTGAGATCATGGACAATGTGCAGAGCAGGGTCTTCTGTTAGCTGGGTTCCTGAGTTGAGGTCCCTGGCTTAGCTACAGTGGAGTGAGAGAGAAATAAATTTTATTTTTAAAGGCACTAAGATTTTGTTGTTTTGATTGGTGCAGTTTAATTTGACCTAGGGAATGTTCTGGTCCCATGCACAAGGCTAGGTGTAGCCAGTAAAGCATCATTCATGTGTGAAAAGTTTCCACTCAGCAGGAGCAATATCATCCCTGAAAAGATGAGAGATGATAGTGTAGCTAGGAAAAAACTGAAGGAGAATGCCGAGAGAAGCTATTTTACATCAAGTAGAAGAGACTGAAATGATATCAATGGTTTTCACCATAAGATGAGGAAATGAATGAAATGATAATTAGAAGGCCAGTTAGATCAGGTATTTAGGGACCACTAGGCATGTGTCAGAATATTTCCTTCATATGATATCTGATACATCCTGCCAGGATTAGGGTGACAGCTAGAAGCACTGAGGGAGGAGGCATAAGCATATTCTTTTCTAACGTAACCCATGCCTGATGGAGGACTCCTGGTGGAATATTTTTACCTCTGCTCTTCCAGAAGCACTCTCTACCCTTCTCTGTGCTCGTCTCTGCACAGGTAGTCTGACCTTTATGTGTTGCTTGTTTTTTGCTGGTTGCCTCCCTTACCCAAAGCTCCAGCTCCTGACATAGATCCTCTCCAGACAGCTATTCTCTCAAGGTGTTGACAACTGTTCTCTCTTTTCAGTCCTTCTAGCTGAAGTGCAATAGCTGCATCCTGCTGTTTCTGGCTGGGGATGCTGTCCCTGTCCTTGCAGATTCCCCAAGCTTTGCCCACACTTTTGTAAATGGTGTCTGATGATTGCATGTAATGATTCCATGTGTGAGTTCAATGATTCCACCTATTTCCTCCCAGGGCTCTGATGGCCAGAGGTGACTGCTTTCTAATTCTCTTCTACTTCTCCCTCTTTGTCTATCTTTTCCAGAACAGTTATTGCGGTAGTCTTTGTCTTCATGCTTGAGACTTGGGGTTCTCAAGTTCATCTTTTATTTGAGGGACTCTAATGGGTTTCATGCACATAAAGATTTCCTGTATTCTGTTTGAATATCATAATTTTTTCCAATTTGTTGTTTTAAATGCCTACATTAAAAAAGCAGTCATTGTAGAAAAATTAGAAATTACACATGATGATAGCTAGTCATCACCAACACTGGGTATTATTCTAGGTGTTTTACACGGATTAACTAAAAGAAGTTTTTGTACATATAATTTTCTTATGCAGTAATCAGTTATTTTTTTAACAAAAATGCAATCCTGATAGGGATATTATTATGGAATTTATTTTTTTCTGAGGGTGGGGTCCTGGAAATTGAACCCAGGAGAGCTATACCACTGTGCTACATCTTCAGTCTTTTTATTTTTTATTTTTTACTTTGAGACCAGGTCATGCTAAGTTGTTGATGGTCTCACTAAGTTACTGAGACAAGCCTCAAAATTGTGATTCTCCTTTCTCAATCTCCTGAGTCAATGGGTTACATGTGTGTGCCACCATGCCCAACTGTAATCTACTATTTTTTTGGAATTATTTTTTAATTGTAGCTGGACACAATATCCTTATTTATGTTTATGTGGTGTGGAGCATTGAACCCAGGGCCTCATATGTGCTAGGCGAGCACTCTACCACTGAGCCATAACCCTAGCCCATAATCTACTATTTTTTAAAATCTAAAATATGTGTGATGATTTCTTCAGGGCTATATCATAATTTTTAATAAAACCATGATACTATATTTTATATTGAATTTATACATTCTACTATTATGGGATGTATTAGTTGTTTCCAGGTTTTTCCTTTTGTGAGTAAAGTGGTCAAAATTAGTTGCCCTCATATGTAAATCTTTAGGATTTACTTCTTTAGGATAAATTCTAATGCCTAGGACTACAAGGTCAAAGCGTATAAATATTTTAAGACTTTTGCAGTTACTCTAAAGAACCTATTGAGGATTGTATCAATTTCTACTCCATCAGTGGCATAATGGTGATTCTGGTGATTCTATCTATAACAGTACCCCAAACAGGTTATAATTGCTAACATTAAAAACTTTCCCACTAATAACAGTAGTCAGAAAAAAAGTATCTCATTAAACATTTTTCAATTGCTAGTGAAATTGAGTTTTAAAATATTTAGTATTTTGTGAAATGACTTGATGAACTTTGTCCATTTTTTTCCATTAGGATGTCTGGCTTATTAAATTTTAATTAATTTGTTTTTAATCAAAGTTACATGTTAACAAACAAGTTACAAGTTACATGTTAACATTGTTTGTTAACATGTAACTTTGCTAATGTGCAGCTGGCTAAAGATGATGATAGGTCCCATTTCTTCTGCCCTCCACTTCCTCTTGCCCAGAGGTAACTGCTTTTAATACTTTGACTTAATTATTCCTGTAATTTATCTACATCACTAAAACCCATGAGTCAATTGATTTTTCCCCTATGAAATATGAAGATTCAGCTTTTTCCTCTCCATTAGTCCCTCTAGCAAGGGCATTCTTAGCTTTCCATTTTCATAGTATAGTTGATCATTATTTTGGCTAAGTCACTATTCACTGTTCATATTACTATGAATGTGCATATGTCCCATAATAAACTCTGATTACCTTAACTTTTTTGTTTCCTCTGGATTTAATATCTTTTAAAGTGTTTTTATTTGCTTAGTTTTCTATGTATTTATCAATAATTCAGCCCTGAATTATTTTCTACTCATACATATTAGATATTCTATCAAATTGCTATTTCTGAAAAGGTTTTTACTTTTCTTTGGTATTATATTTCCTGTTTCCTCTACCTAAAATACTCTTTTTTTATTTATTTTTGTTTATTTCCTCAATTCTGTTGGAGCAGAGAAAGGGTACATAAGGTTAAAATTTTAGATTTTACAAGTCTGATAATGTTTTCATTTCCATTTGCACATTTGGCTAGATCCTTGGTTAGAAAGAAAATTCTAGGCTAGGAATAATTGCTTCAGAATTTGAAGTATTGCTTCCTGTTTCTAATCTGTAGCTCTCTCTTTCCCGCTCTTTTGACTGTGATCTGCTTATTTTTTTCTGGGCACTGTGGGATATCCTCATCATTTCTAATATTTTGAAATTTTGCAGTGACATGTCTTGGTAGAAGTCTATATCAAAAATACTTGATGAGCACTTTAATTTGGGCACACATGCTTCATTTGTGAGCAACTTTTATAAACCAATTTCTTTAATGCTTTTCTCTATCTTCAGTTTTCTTTTTGGGTCTATGATGTGCATGTTGGATTCCCTGAATCTTCTAATTTTCTTATCTTTTTTTTTTCCTTTATTTTTCAATGTCTTTTTCTTAAACCTCTTTTTTTTTTTTTTGGTCAACTTCTTCAAATGTATCTTTCAATTTTATGAATTAAAAAAACTGCGACTCTATTTTTAATTTAGAGATCTTGCTTCCCCCCTCCCCTGAGTTTTTCTGTGTTTATGGTCCTGTTTATTTTTCTTGTGCTCCTTTATGGTACTGATAATTGATTGTCTTAGGAATGATCCAGTCACTGGCTATTGCCAGTGAGGTTTGGATTTACTTTGGCACTTTGGTTCTCTCAGAAACTTAGTAGGTTTTTGGTTTGGTTGCATCAAATAGATTTAAGTGTGAAAAATTAAAACAAAATTCTTTAATTTTGAAGCCTGAGAATTTTTGGTTTTTGGCTTCTGTGTTGTGAATATCCATATCAGCTTAAAAGCTGCTGCTTTGCAGCAATTTGGAATATCCTCTTTGATGAGGTGATGAGCCTCTTTTAAATTTTTTCCTGCTGGAGAACTTTTAATGGCATGTGCTTAAACAAGTCCAGGATCACCAACCTCATTTCTGCCAAGGCTGCCACTCTACAACTTGTAAGAGTTTCAATATGGGGTACAGAGGCAATTGACTTTTTTTTTTCTTTTACCCTGCAAAGAATCCTAATTGGGGACTCTCAGTATATCTAGATTTCTTGCTCAAGGCAGAGTGTGCTTCAGTAAGGCTGTATTAGTTTCTCTCTCAGCAAGCAGCCTGGATTCCTCTAGTCTGAGTTTATCTTTTTTTTTGGGGGGGGTGGGGTGGGGTGGGGTGGGATTAGTCTGAAAATTATAAGAGCTAACTATAAAATTCTGGTATTTTGAAATGTCTCAACCATTTTAAAACATAGCCTGCCTAGAGCTCCTGGTCTCTGTTTCAGAATGAGTGAAGACACAATTTGATGACGTGTTCTGCTTCCACCTAGCAAAACCCTCTATATGGCAGCAGGGATGTCTGGGCCTTCCGTGGATGGTTGTGTATTCTCACTCAGGCAACTCCATATTTTAGTTTATCTTCAATGGCTTACTTTAGGGCACCAAATTCTATCCGAATCAGTCACTGATTCACTTCATCTTTAGTAGCAGATCAACAATGGTTTACACAGGTTAAGGTTTTCATTTTCTTCCCCCATTTTAACATATCTATAAATTCATAATCCAAGGCTGATGCAGCTGCTCAAAGATAGCCTCAGTAACCTGGGCTTCTCCTCTCTGCTTCATTCACTATCCTTAATGTGTGCTTTGCATTCTTGTGGTTATAAGCTAGTTACTGCACCTTTCACCATTTACTGAGAAGGAGAAAGGCAAAGCGCATGCCATCTGCTAATCTAAGAAAGCTTTCTTGACCCAACTCATGCTTACATCTGATTGGTTGCCAAAGGTCATGTGATCGGTACCAGCCCAGTCCCTGGACATGGTAAGGCCATGTGGGCAGAAGCTGTGGCAGCCCCTCTGCCCAAGTTGTTGGGCTGTTTGTCCTCTGTGTGTGCTGTTCTTTATTTCACCCCTCTTAGAGGTGATCTCTCTTCTGATCAAGATCTGTCTTGATTCTATACAGTTTAGTGGACTCTTCAATCATTTCATCAATTGTGCAGAACAGCCTGGATCTACCCTTGTAGCAAGAACCCTGCAGCTCCCCTCTGCCCTGAATCAGGGCCATGTCCTACCACTTTCTCCTGCCTGTTTTGTTGAGACAGATCTTATTTATAGGAAGTTTCCTGTTTAGTGCTTTAAACAATATTTCATTAATTTATATTAACTCTAAAGAGTTTTACAATGTAGTGAATCTCTCTGACCTTAAGCTAAATACTCAATATAAAATATAAATTTGAAATACATTTAAAAATCCACCAAGCCATGTAAGTAGACCTATATTTAATTTCAGCTTCTATTAGAGGGAACATGGAGGCTAAAGAAATCCCTCATCAGTTTTATGTAATCCTATTTAAATTTGACTTTAATGAGTATGCGATGGTCTCAATTTTCACATTGCTATTATCGTTTTGATGTTGAGTCTTCCTTGTCCTCTAATTTCTGGGTCCATGAATCTGTTCTACAGGGAGACCATTCTGACCTGACTGTCAGCTGTTAAGTTGTACTTACAAACTTGGAATGGTCTTATCAAGGCAAAGCTCTACTCTCTTAGTGGTATTTTTATTAAAGTTTTGCAATATAATCCCATAGTTTTCAAAGTATACTACAATCAGGATAACTATAAATACATTTTGGGGAATTTGATCGTTTCACAAATGGATTCTTATATTTGTGAAATGTAAGACTATACTTATATATACTTTTGAGGAGGTATGCTGCTCTGTAGACCATTTTGGCTCAATAGTCTTTGCAGGCCATAACTTTTTTTCCAGCATGGTGCTACTTTAGAGGTAGGCTAAGGAGATGATGCTGAAAAGTTAGAATTCCCTCATTTCTCTGTATATCTGTTTTCATATCTTTGTATATGTGGTTGAGATGTTTGGCTATGCTATTTTATAACAGAATTCTTATACTTCCTTATAGCTAGGTGTGGACTTTTGAGTAATTTCTTACCAATGGGATGGGAATGTTGTCAAAGTGCTGTATGAAATGTATGAGAAGAGTCCTCTTTATCTGGTGCACTTTATTGCTGACTGGAATTCAGATGTGCTGACTGGAGCTCAAGTATTCACCTGGGACCATGAGGGGAAAGCTTGTGTGCACCTGATGGAGGAGGGAGGGAGATGGAACAAGATGGGGAATGCCGAGGTAGCTCTCTACTGCTTATATCTAAACCTTGTTTCTGTGAGAAGAAAATAAGCTTTTATTTTGCTTATGTCCTTCTACTTTGGGCTTTTTGTAGCATGTGGCAAAACTTATTTCTAATGACATGTATGTACTTTTGTTTCATGGATTTCATACAATCAAAGCGCTGTTCCTTGATAGCTAGACTAACCTGTAAAATGGAGGTTTCCAAAATGAGGTAAGCATACCATGATGTACATAGCATGACCCACTGGGGTGCAAGAGGAAATGTTAGAACATGTGTTTAAAAAAATCAAATAGTAATCTAACAAGAGTAATGGAGGTTTATTTACATCCAGTTGTCAGATTGCTGTGGCACCTTGGTTCTGTGTCTTAGACAATCATGTACCAAAAGGAAGTTCTAAACATGGAGAGTGGATGTTTGTACCCTTAACTCTTATTTGTTTTTAGCAACTGCAAGAGTTAATGTGATACCTATGCTGGTTAAGAAGAGTTATATTCTTAATTTAGAATTTTATTCCTATTTAGAATTTTATTCCTAATTTAAAATTTAAAAAAAATTTGTTCTAATTAGTTATACATGACAGTAGCATGCATTTTGACACATCATATATAAATGGAGTATAACTTCTCATTCTTTGTGTTGTACATTGATTATACAACCTATGTAATTCTACACCATATATGCACATAGGGTAAGACTGTTTGATTCATTCTTCTATCTTTCCTAACCCTATACTCCCTCCCCTCCCTTCACTCTCCTCAGTCTAAAACAAAGTATCTTTATTCTTCTGTAGCCCCACCCTCATGGTGAATTAGTATCTGCATATCAGAGAAAACATTCAGCCTTTGGTTCATTGGGATTGGCTTATTTTGCTTAGCATAATAATACTTCAATTCCATCCATTTACCAGCAAATGCCATGATTTCATTCTTCTTTAAGGCTGAGTAATATTCCATTGTGTATATACACATTTTCTTATCCATTTATCTGTTGAGGGGCATCTAGGTTGGTTTCATGGTTTAGCTATTGTGAGTTGAGCTGGTATAAACATTGATGTGGCTGTGTCACAGAATTATGCTGTTTTTTTAAGTCCTTTGGGTATAAACTGAGGAGTGTGATAACTGGGTCAAATAATTGTTCCATTCCAAGTTTTTGGAGGACTCTACATATTACTTTCCATAGTTGTTGTATCAATTTGGAGTCTCACCAGCAATGTATGAGTGTACCTTATTCCCCACATCACCCACACTTACTGTTGCTTGTATTCTTGATAATATATTCTGGCTGAAGGGAGATGAAATCTCAGTGTAGTTTTGATTTGCTTTTCTCTAATTGCTAGAGATTTTGAACATGTTTTCATATATGTTGTTTGATCGTATTTCTTCTGAGAAGTGTCTGTTCAGTTCCTTAGCCCATTTATTGATTGGGTTTTTTTTTTTTTTTTGGTGTTAAGTTTTTTGAGTTCTTTATATATCCTGGAGATTAATACTTTGAGGTGCAGGTGGTAAAGATTTTCTCCCATTCTGTGGGCTTTCTCTTCACTTTATTGATTGTGTCCTTGGCTGTGAAGAAGCTTTTTAATTTGATTTCATCCCATTTATTGATTCTTGACTTTCCTCCTTGTGCTTTAGGAGTCTTGTTAAGGAAGTCAGTTCCTAAGCTGACATAGTAAAGATTTGGGCCTATTTTTTCCTCTACTAGGCACATGGTGTCTGTTCTATTGCCTGAGTCCTTGTCCACTTTGAGTTGAGTTTTGTGCAGAGTGAGAGATAGAGGTTTAATTTAATTTTGTTACACATGGATTTCCACTTTTCCCAGCACCATTTGTTGAAGAGGCTATCTTTTCTTCAATGTATGTTTTTGTGCCTTTGTCTAGTATGAGATAACTGTATTTATGTGGGTTTGTCTCTGTGTCTTCTATTCTGTACCGTTAGTCTATGTGTCTGTTTTGGTGCCAATGCTATGCTGCTTTTGTTACTAAGGCTCTGTAGTATAATTTAAGATCTGATGTTGGGATGCCTCCTGATTTAATTTTCCTGCTAAGAATTGCTTTGGCTATTTCTGGGTCTCTTATTTTTTCAAATGAATTTCATTCATTGTTTTTTCTAGGTTTATGAAAAATGACTTGGGATTTTGATAGGAATTGCATTAAATCTGTATAACACTTTTGGTACTATGGCCATTCTGACAATATTAATTCTGCCTATCCAAGAACACGGGAGATCTTTCCATCTTCTAAGGTGTCCTTCAGTTTCTTTCTTTAGTGTTCTGTAATTTTCATTGTAGAGGTCTTTCACCTCTTTTGTTAGATGGATTCTCAAGTATTTTTTTTTTGAGGCTATTGTGAATAGGGTAATTTTCCTAATTTCTCTTTTAGAGGATTTATCACTATTATATAGGAACACATTTGATTTATGGGTGTTAATTTTGTATCCTGCTACTTTGCTGAATTCATTAATTGTTCTACAAGTTTTCTGGTGGAAATTTTTGGATCTTCTAAATATAGAATCATGTCACCTGCAAATAGTGATAGTTTGTGTTCTTCTTTTTCTATTCATATCCCTTTAACTTCTTTCTTCTATCTAATTGCTCTGGCTAGAGTTTTAAGGATAGTGTTGAATAAAAGTGCTGAAAGAGGGTATTCTTGTCTTGTTACAGTTTTAGAGGAAATGCTTTCAATTTTTCTCCATTTAGAATTATGTTGGCCTTGGGGGTTTAGCATAGATAGCTTTTATAATGTTGAGATAAGTTCCTGTTACCCTGAGTTTTTCTAGTGTTTTGAACATGAAGGGTGCTGTACTTTGCAAATGCTTTTTCGGCATCTATTGAGATGATCATATGATTCCTGTCTTTAGGTCTGTTGATGTGAGGAATTATGTTTATTTATTTCCATATGTTGAGCCAACCTCACATGCCTGGGATGAACCCCACTTGATTGTGGTACACTGTCTTTTAAATATGTTTTTGATGCAATTTGCCTGAATTTTATTGAGAAGTTTGTATCTATGTTCATCAGGGATATTGGTCTGAAGTTTTCTTTCCTTGATGTACGTGTCTGGTTTTGGTATCAGGGTGATATTAGTAGCTTCACAGAATGAGTTTAGAAGGGTTCCCTCCTTTTCTATTTTATGGAATAATTTGAGGCAGATTGGTGTTAATTCTTCTTTGAAGATTTTGTAGAATTTGGTTGAGAATCTGTCTGGTCCTGAGCTTTTCTTGAGAGGCTTTGATGTTGTCTTCTATTTCATTGCTTGAAATTGATTTGTTTAAATAGTGTATGTCTTGCTGATTCAGTTTGGGTAGGTCATATATCTGTAGAAATTTGTTGATGTCTTTGAGATTTTCTATTGTATTGGAGTATAATTTTCAAAATAGTTTCTAATTGTCTTCTACATTTCAGTAGTGTTCACTACGATGTTTCCTTTTTTATCACGAATTTTAGTAATTTGATTTTTATCTCTTTCTCTTTGTTAGTGTGGCTAAGGGTTTATCAGTTCTATTTGTTTTTTTCCAAAGTACCAACCTTTTGTTTTGATGATTTTTTGGATTATTTATTTTCTTTCAATTTCATTGATTTAAGCTCTGATTTAAATTATTTCCTGTCTTCTATTGCTTTTGGTGTTGATTTGAGATGTAATGTAAAGTCATTTATTCATTGACTTTTCAGGGCTTTGAGATGTAATGTAAAGTCATTTATTCATTGACTTTTGCCGCGACCCCTCGCCGGCAAGGGAAAACACGACACAGGATTCTTCTTTCAGCAGTTTATTCAGGCCTTGATTCATGTATCATCTTCTAGTGACCCGTCGCCGAGCGCCCAAGCACAGCCTAATAAAGCCTCCAGCATACCAATCTTAAGCTGCCACGTGGACCTTTCTCATAGGGTGGTAAGGGATTGCGTGCCAATTCTCCATATTAGGAGTTGTTTATCACAGGCCACAGTGGAAGCCGGCGCCATCTTCTAATGGCGGCCACGGTCCAATTAGAATGGCTCACCACAATTCCCCCTTCTATTTTATAAAACAATGCAGGCGAAAGTAGATGTCCTATCCCACTGTGCAGTAGTGGCTGCAATGTATGGTTCAGTCCCAAGGAGGCGCCTTCCCCAGACCTGATCCCATATCAGCCGATGCCTTTTTTCGTAGGGCGGGGCGTGGACGTCAAACCCGCATGCAATAGGACATGCTTTCCTTGAGGTCCGTTGAGGGATCACTCAAGTGCAGTGCCTTGCCTC
>NW_026000137.1:4811566-4818726 GCF_001458135.2 Marmota marmota marmota | reverse complement strand
CCAAAGTGGTATAACGCCACCCTCCAAGGTACCTTGCTCATGAGCGAAATCCAGATCTTTCCCTAATTTGTCCCAGCTAGGAATCATAAGACTCCCTGAAAAGGCAAACCAAGGAGCTGCTATATCAGCTTCTCTCAAAAACATCTGCAAAGTGCTCTGCTTTACCTTAAGTCCTTTTGAATGTAGCAGCCCGTCCAGGGCCAACAAAATTGGGCTCGAAGAGGCAGTGCCCATAATGTCTCCAAAGATATAACGAAAGTGAAAATACAAATCCCCGCTCTCTCCTTATTTACAGGGGAGCGTCCTTTTTTCCGCTCTCTCTTTATTTACAGAGAGAGCGCCCCGCTATTTGCTTGCGGATTCCCACTTACCTGGGAACTTACTGGTGCACCACCCTGACTGCTGAAAGTTCTGGATCCTGGGTTCGAGGAATATAATTCCCCGTACGGGCCACCAATTGCCTCGACCCCTCGCCGGCAAGGGAAAACACGACACAGGATTCTTCTTTCAGCAGTTTATTCAGGCCTTGATTCATGTATCATCTTCTAGTGACCCGTCGCCGAGCGCCCAAGCACAGCCTAATAAAGCCTCCAGCATACCAATCTTAAGCTGCCACGTGGACCTTTCTCATAGGGTGGTAAGGGATTGCGTGCCAATTCTCCATATTAGGAGTTGTTTATCACAGGCCACAGTGGAAGCTGGCGCCATCTTCTAATGGTGGCCACGGTCCAATTAGAACGGCTCACCACAGACTTTCTATTTTTTTAATGAATGAGCTTGATATGTTGCCTTGCTATTCTCATTTATCTCTAAGTATTTTTTTTATTTCATCAATGATATCTTCTACTATACATTCATCATTCAATAGAATATTATTCAGCCTCCAGGTGTTAGAGTAGCTTCTATTTTTTATTTTATCATTGATTTCTAATTTCATTACATTATGATCTGATAGAATGCAGGGTATTATCTTTTTTATTATCTTTTTTTTTATTTGCTAAAGTTGCCATGTGACATAAGATATAGTCTAGTTTAGAGAAGGATCTGTGTGCTGCTGAGAAGAAAGTCTATTCACTCATTGATGAATAACATTTTCTATGTATGTAGTTAAGCCCAAATTATTATATTTTTTTGTTCTATAATTTCTTTGTTTAGTTTTTGTTTGGAAGATCAACCCAGTAGTGAAAGAGGTATGTTAAATCACCCAGTATTATTTTGTTGTGATCTATTTGAATCTTGAAATTGATAAGTGTTTATTTGATGTATGTAGGGGCTCCATTTTTTAGGGCATAAATATTTATAATTGTGATGTCTTATTGTTGTATAATTCCCTTAAGCAGTATGAAAAGTCTTTCTTTGTCCCTTCCGATTAACTTTGGCTTGAAGTCCACTGTATCTGGTATGAAGATAGAAACCCCTGTTTGTTTACATACTCCACGTGAGTGATATGTTTTTTCCATCCTTTTATCTTCAGACTTTGGATGTCTTTGCCTATGAGGTGAGTCTCTTAGAGACAGCATATTGTTGGGTCTTATTTTTTTAATCCAGTCTGCCAGTCTATGTCTTTTGATTGATGAGTTTAGTTCATTAACATTCAAGGTTATATTGAGATATGATGTGTATTCCCAGTCATTTTGGTTTATTTCTTGTTTTTAATTTAAATCAGTTTCTCCTGTGATTAACTATTCCTTTTGTGTAGTTCCTCACTTTGCTAATTTTCATCTTTTTTTTCTTCATTTCATCTTCATAGGATATCTTGTTGAAAATGTTCTATAGTGTAGGCTTTCAAATTGTGAATTCTTTGAATTTTTGTTTATCATGAAACTTTTTATTTTATCTTCAAATATGAAGCTTACTTTTGCTGAATATAGAATTCTTGTTTGGCATCTATTTTCATTCAGAGCTTAGTATGTACAGTTCTAGGACCTCTTATCTTTGAGAAACTGGGTTGAGAAATCAGCTGAGATCTGAGTTGGTTTTCCCCTATAGGTAATCTCATATTTTTCTCTTGCAGCCTTTACAATTCTATCCTTGTACTGTATGTATCCTTGCTCTTTGTAATTTTGTACATTTGGGGTCCTGTAACCTCTTGTATTTGATTTTCCATTTCATTCTTCAGATTTGGGAAATTTTCTGATATTATTTCATTGAAAATACTGTGCTTTCCTTTGGTTTGTATCTTTCTATCTTTCTCTATCCCAATAAATCTTAAATTTGGTCTTTTCATGTTATCCCATAATTCTTGGAAGTATGCTCCAGTCTTTTCACTGGGTGCCTATTGGTCTGGAGATTTTAAGGCATTGCACCTCCACGGCCCAGCAATTGCTTGTCCGTGTTGGAAAAGTGCATCCCAGGAATCTCCTTTGGGTTCCACTTGTGTGGTATAGTAGCCTGTTCTTTGCCCACTGCTTTGCTTGAGGACCCTGTGATTCCTGGTCTCTGACTCATTCCCTTAATTCAATCTCCCCCACCTAGTCAGGCACTTCTCTCTGAACTGGTCCTGCAAGCAGCCAGATTAGAGGGGAAAGAGGAAGCCAGGTGGGTTTCTGTGACCAGTATTCCCCTGTGTAAACCTCTGTCCATGCTTCATTTTCTCCTGATCACACTCTCTGTCATGCAGCATGGGTTTGCCCAGCTCATTTTTCAGGCCAGACTCTGCCAGTCATTGGCTCCCCCACCTACCAGCCCACTGCACTGCAGCTGCAAAATGTTTCCTTCTGCAGTTCTCCATGGCAGCTTCTCTCCCATATACAGATACTGTGCAACACAGCTTACTGTTTTTTTTTTTTTTTTGCAGTGTCTCTGAGAAGCTCTCCATACCCTGATATCCCTCAGTTTTCCTGGGAATGGGGGTTCCTTTAATTCCTTTATTGCTTTACTGTTCTGGCTTGCTCCTCCAGCTGCTGTCACAGCTTTGGAGCTGGGGATCTCTCCCCCTTATTTTATTATACAAGATCTCCTGAGTCCCTAATCTGTTTTGAGTGTCTAGTATTAAATTCCAGTAAAGTACCCCCTAACCCTTGATCATCTGCCTACCTTGTTGAAAAGCTGCCTGTCTGGCTTTTCTTGGTTCATGCCACAGATCCACCAGGGAAGTGACTGCTCCATTCCACCATCTTCCTAGTATTCACTACCCCTCATATTCCTACTTTTAACTCAACCTTCCTAAGATGGCTACATGACTTAAAAATATTTTGGGAAAGAAACTGTAAATTGAAGAAAATCTTAATCCCAATGAACAGCAAATAAACAGCAGAAGAGACATTTTCCATATTATGTGTATGAGTCCGTGTATGTGCAAGGTGACAATGCCACCCATTTTACTTCAATAACACTTCATTATTATTCAGTATGAGGAAAAAAGTTCCAGTTACTGCAAATAGACATAATAAACTTCTTATAATGATTTATTCCATCCGAATCTTTTCACTGATAACTTGTTTTCGTATCTGTTTATAGTGTTCATAGTACTAAGTAATATATATGTATTATTGATAAGTACATTTATTTACATGAATGAAGTAAGGTTTGCATTCTGAATTGAATGGATTAAAAAAAATTCTCTCTCTCTCTCTTTTTTTAATTTGGAGAAGTTGAAAAGGTAAAAACCTCTATTCCTAAACCCTCTCTGCCTGAGATTTGAAAGAACAGAATAAAAAATAGACCTGCTTCCTGCAGTTAAAGTCCACCTATTTCTGAACTAAAACTGCAGTAACTCCATGCACAGCTTGAAAAGAGATTATGATAAGCAAGTTTTGTTTCTCTACTATTCTAGTTTCCCAGCAGGTCTGGCCTAAGGCCCAGGATGAAAGGAAATATAGAAATTAGGGATAAAAGTAGCAATAAGCAGTGCTATCCAATGAAACTTACCTTAATTCTTGAACTCTCTCTTAGATCAGGTTTCCATTACTCACAATGCTGTCACCAGGCAGTTAAGTCAGCTTGTTTTAGCTCATGGGCTATAAGCAGTTCACTCTTGCTCTGAATATTTCCTTATATTAAAAGGAAATACCATTCTCAAACTCTGTGAAAAATACACTACTTATTTAATCAAGAACTCAGATTGAGGGCAATACATATGCTTTTGTTACTATGATAATTTCTTGGTGTAAATTTCTTCCAGACCAAGGTTAAGAATACCCATCAGTTGAACTTAAGATGATTTGTACTTGAGTACAGCAAATGTTAAGATATTTCTGTTATTGTGCCAGAACGTAGTAAATTATTGTTTAGAAAGATATGAGGACTTGTTTCTTTCCCCTGCAATGAGGCATTAAGTGGACTCCAAGGTGTAAAATATTTAGAACTTTTCATCCTTCCTGTGTCATCTATGATGTTGACTAAAATGGATATGGCCACCATGTTCCTTATTTCTTGATTCAGAGTTTGCATGTGAGGTTACCATATCACTCACTTCCTAAATTTAGTCTGCAGTAAACTTAGCCTCAAAGGATTCTAAATCTGGATTTAATCACAGGGTTGGTGGGGGTTAGGGTGTAAGGATGAATTTAATTATTTGGGCGTGGGAGGAGTGGGTGGTCATAGTGAGGGTAGGCATGGCAAGGGGGCTGAGTGAGCAGATGTGACTGTGCTGTAGCTATTATTAAGGACAACTAGGATTGGGGTGAGCTCGTGCTTGAGCTTCAGACATCCTGTATAAGAGGAAACAGAAGTAGGAAGCAATTATGAAAAGGCCAGAAAGGTAGAGATGAGCAGTATTGGAGAAACTTTCTCTGTTTTGATGCCCTGCAAGTGAAGATATAGGCAAATGGAGAATCCAGTGGTGTTTTGTAGTAGTAAGTAGCAGCCACAATTTATAAGCTGTTGTAGGTTAAAAATTAGACAATTTTTGTTGTGAATATCCTTATTGAGATAATTTATATATCATAATTTCACCCATTTAAGGTATACACTTCAGTGGCTTGTGCTGTTTTTTAGAGTTGTACTTTCATCACCACAAATCAAGTTTAGAATACTTTTATTACCCTCCAAAAGAAAAGGGTAGCCCTTAACTGTACCCACCAGTCCTTCCATAGAGTCTCAGGCAACCACTTATCTTTCTGTCTATATAGATTGGCTGACTCTGAATACTTCACATAGATGAATAATACAGCAATGAATAATGTAATATGTGTTCTTTTGTGGTTGGCTTCTCCCACTTAGCACAATGTTTCAAGGATCATTTATGTTGTTGCATGTGTCTGTACTGCATTTCTTCTTATTGCTGAATAACATTCCATTGTGTTGTATGCCACATGTCATTAATTGATCAATTGTTGGATATTTTGGCTTGTTTCCACTTTTTGGCTATTATGAATAGTGCTACTATAACTGCTATGTACAAGTTTTTGTGTGGACATGTTTTCATGTCTTTTGAGTATGTGTATCTAGCAGTAAAAATGCTGGATGATATGGTAACTGCATTTTGTTTTAATCTTTAAGTTTATTTTTGATTAATATGTATGAATTATACATTGTAATGGAATTTAGTGCAGTATTTCCACACTTGTACGTACAACATTTGCAGATCAAATCAGGGTGATTAGCATTTCCTTTTCCTTATCATTCCTTTATGTTTGGAGCCTTCGAGCTTCTTTCTTCTAGGGCTTCATAAAACAAATAACAGGTTATTGTGAACTACAGTCATCCCTCTGTGCTGCAGAGCATCAGAACATATTCTATTATGTGTTTTGGAGCATAGTAACTATGCTTTTAAACTTTGAGGAACTGCCAGACTGTTTTCCAAAGTGACTTCTTTGTTTCACATTCTCATCGGTGGTGTTCATGTGTTCCTCTGATGAATAATGGTGCTGAGTATCTTTTCATGTGCTGATTGTCAATTTATATCTATTTTGGAGAAATATCTAGCACTATTGTGCTTTTTTATAATTGAGTTATGAGAGTTTTTCTATGTTCTAAATACAAAACCTTTATTAAATAAATGATTTGCAAAAATTTTCATCCATCATATGGGTTTTCTTTTCACTTTCTTGATGTGTCCTCTGAAGAATAATTTCTAGGTAAGAGCATAATTTTGGAGGATATATCAATCTGGATTTCTGTGAAAGTGAAGACAGAGACAAAACTCAAACAGGTGGATTTTTTGGAAGTGATCTCAGGGAGCAGGAGTAAGGGACAGGGGGATTGAGCCAGGGAAGGAAGGAAGGACAAAAGGATGATGAGTAATTTTGGGGGACAGCCACTGGTACTGATACCTGATGCCGGAGACATTCTGAGTAGATTTATAAAATGTGTTTCAGAAATCTCTATCCATGGGACAAAGATAGGATCAAGAGAATGTGAAGTGTTATGCAAGGAATGTCTATTCTAATGGGTAAAAGTTTGTAAAGAAGCCAGAAGTAACCCTGTGAAGAAAATATTCCTAAAATCGATAATGATTAAGATGAAAGAAACTAGTAATTGTTGATGATTTCTAGCAATAATATGGCTCATTGGAATAGTAATTAGAAGTTAAATGATTTTGAAAACACTTATTTCTCACAGTCACTCTGTGAAGTCATAAATTGTTCTTTCTTTTTCTTCAGAGGAAGAAATGGAGGCTCAGAGAGGATGCTGTGTGGCTCCAGGAAACAGTGAATTCTGATGACACTCAATACTTAGTCAGAGGTTGGTGAGAGAAATATCAGCACTGCACCATCTGAAGCAAGTGTTCTCTACCTGGTTCTTCAAGTCAGCAGTTTCTACACTCCTGTGAGTACAGAGGTCACGCAGGCAGTGTTGAGGATTAAAGTGGGCAGAGAGGGGACAAAGAAAGGATAAGGGAATGGCTGTTCTTTTTTTCCAAATGCTCTCTTCATGGGGGGATGCAATCCTAGTAGGGCAAGATCTACCACAAGGAAACATGAATTGATTCTTTTTTTTTAAATTTTTTATTGTGGGTTGTTCAAAACATTACAAATTTCTTGACATATCATATTCGACACTTTGATTCAAGTGGGTTATGAACTCCCACCTTCACCCCATACACAGATTGCAGAATCACATCAGTTACACATCCATTGATTTACAAATTGCCATACTAGTGTCTGTTGTGCTCCGCTGCCTTTCCCATCCTCCCCCCTCCCCCCTCCCCACCTCTCCCCTCCCCTCCCCTCCTCTCTCTCTACCCCCTCCACTGTATAACCCTGAGGGTCTCCTTC
>NW_026000137.1:4788188-4808601 GCF_001458135.2 Marmota marmota marmota | reverse complement strand
TTGCCGGGCAACCAAAGGGGTGAGGCTCCTGACCGGCCCGTCCAGCAGGACCCGGACCGAGAAGCAGTTTCCGCGGGCTCCTAGCCCCGGTCCAGGGAAGTTCCGGGAGCCGGAACTCGGCTGCTCTGTGCTCGGTGTAAGCTCCTATAAGTGTAAGCTCCAAGAAGCAGTCCCCGCGGGCTCAGTTCCGGGAGTCGGAATTCGGCTGCTTAGTGCTTGGTGTATGCTCTGATAGGAGCAGGGTCCAAGAAGCAGCCTCCGCAGGCTCCGCAGCCCTGGGCCAGGGCGGTTCCGGGACGGTTCCGGGAGCCGGAACTCGGCCGCCCCGCGCTTGGTGTTCACTCCGATAAGATCAGGTTCTAAGAAGCACCCAGGCGCTGAACCCTAGCAATCTGTCTGCAAGCTGCAGGCAAATTGCAGCCTGAAATTACCTGATCTATGGCTGAATGAGCTGCGGTCAGTCGAAAACAGGGAAGGTGACGTCAGTTTACCAACATGGTGGCTGCTGGCCTCCTCTGTGGTCTGACCGGTGTGGAGAACCGAGATGGACCGCTTCCTTCCCCCGTCTCGAACCCAGAATTCAGCCCTGAGTACGGTGCTTGCACGGCTGGCAAAAACTGCAGCGCTGTATCCCTGCGTCGCTATCTCCTCGTTTCCCTGCGCGCGCTGCAGACTGTAGCTGCGGGGCGGTTTGCTGAATAAGCAGTGTTACCCTCCGTGCGACAAACCTCTCGCGTTTGAGTCCCCATAGCCGATCCTCGTGCGATGGAAATCCTTCCTCCAGGTTCCGGAGCACCCCACTATTGCTGGAAATTCCTAACAAGATATCCTTTAGCCGTCCTGACTTGTCATACTCCCACACAGTGAAGCAGCACACGGGGGCAATGCACTCCCCTCGCCGCCATCTTCCTTCTCCCATGAATTGATTCTTATTTGAAATTTTCATATGGGAAAAAAGTACCCCGCTAAACCTCATGGACCAGTGAAAATATATTTTTTGCCCATTTTCTGGAGGTTTTGCATGTAGCAACTTTAAGCTTCACTGGGGAACTCTGTTCCTAACACATCATTTATTCTCTTTGGTAAAACTTGTTTTATAGGATTGTGCTTTTGTAACATTGTACTTGTGGCTTACACTGAGGTACATGAAGTGCTCATTCTTGCATTTACTCTAGGGCTATTTGGAAGATGTTATGTACTGTATTAGTCATTATGAAAACCCAAAAGGAAACAATTTTCCCTGGGCTCAGAACCAGTAATATTTGCACTTGTCATGAAAAATTTTGCTTTAGCCTAACCAACACTATACAACTTGTAAGAGATCATGCTTTTTCACTTGTCTTGCCTTTTAGAAAGTTCAGAGTTAAATTTATAGCTGATAGTAAAGTATTAGTGATGACACATTATTTGAATATTTACCTCATAGTGATTTTTATTTCATTTTCTGCCTCGTATGTTATCTTTACTCATTCTTGAAAATAATGTTGTATTGAATGAATTTTAAAGCATGTGTGTACATGCATACCAGGGTATAAATAATACATCTAGTAAAGGTTAGAATTAAAATTTAAATCCATAACTTCAATTCTAAGTCCAGTCTTCTCTCCTTTATGACAGAATGTACTCGAGTCTGTACTCTCTGAAATGATGACTAGTTGATTGGAAGGTACATGGAATTTATTATTTTAGTTCAGCGCAATCACTTCTTTTCTTCTTTTATTTTTCTTAAAAAAATATGCTTTCATGTGTATGTGTGTGGGCTTAAAAAGGTATCAAGGGATTGCTTGAAGTTGATAGCCTTGTTAATTCAGTCACATTAGGGCTGTGAATTCAATCTCTGAGTTTGATGAAAACAACTTCCTTATCTAAATTTCAGGCCCTTTTTCATTTGTTTGGATAGAAATTGTGTTCATGGGAAAGTGCTGCACATGTGTCAACGTGTTTATAATTCAGTTGTGTGTTCTGGGTGCCTAGAACCAGAGGTGCTGCTTAGAACAACAGTGGCTAAGTCATCGTCACTACGCAAGGTGAGCTGTGTAGCTGTAGTACCAGAGAGCACACGCTCTGCTCACTTACTAGGCTGTGGGCTCACTAAAGAATTTTAAGATGCTACACTTGCTCTCACATACTTTAATCCTAAAGTTTCTGAAAATTCATTGCACAGCTTAAAAGGTGTACCAAAATTGTCTCTGCCTAGCCCATTATTGTATTATTAACTTATCATCCCCAAACCATTCAATTTCTTATTCTCTCTTACCTTTGGGCATTTAATTATATTTAAAACCACACGGCTATGAAAGCTTTCCAGAGGTCATTAGTTTAGCCTTCTGCTATCAGGCAAAAGTATATTTTTAGCATTTCTACAGCAGTAGATTTTATAACCTCCTTTGGAAATACCTTTTGGCATTTAATTGGTTCTTAACTTATACTTAGCCTACATCCTTCCAACCGTGTCTTGAACATACAGTTCTTTCCGAGTGAGAAAGAAAAAAAAAATCAGTCATCTATACCAGTGTTTTAAAAACCTTGTGTGAGAATAATCAGAGGTTTTTGGTTCAAGTGCAGAGTTCCAGGGCACCAGCTTGTGAGGTGCCCTGATTTAAATATTTTTAAATATTTGATATATTTAAATATTTTTATTGTGCCCTTCCACAAATTGGAAGGATCTTGGGTAGGTCTCAGATCTTGTAAAGGTCTTAAGCACTGGAGATGGATGGCTTTTTTATACTTGAAGAAACTGCTCTATGTCTTAAATCAGTGAGTCGAAGACTTTGGAATAGGATTTGCTAATTTAAATATATTTGTCTTCCTCTTGTATAATCAGATTTTATAGATCTAAAATAGGTCCTTGGAATTAATAGAAATATTCCTGATAATAATTATCAACAACGTTTGGGATCTATGGCATGATATCATTCCTAATCTTTTTCATAATTTTTTACTTCATATTTAAAAGATATACACAAATATTTAAAAATGTATAAAACATGTATATATCCTACTTCTTACCATTTTTGGAGCATTTTTAAAATTCTGTATAAATTTTAGTGTATGTTTTTCACTTACATAGGTAATTCTGTGCAACAGGTTAAAAATGAAATGAAAATATACAGCAAAGTAGGAAGAATAGCATATATACCCATCACCTGTATTCAATAAATGTCACTATATTGCTGTATTTGTTTTATATTTACTTTAGCTTTAATGTTACAGATGAAATTTGAATTGTCTTTTGGGCTCTAGCTTCTTCAATGTCTATTACTCCCTCACCTATCTTGTAAGTAATTCTTAACTTAAAAAAATAGTTTTTTCCTTAGGCTTTATTTTCAAAATAAAATCTTTCCAAAATTGGCTAAAAAACAAAATAAAAAGAAAAACAAACAAACAAACAACAACAACAACAAAAAACATGCTTCAGTTTGTGTTGTTGCCTTCTATGTATAGGTTTGGTCTTCCCTGTTAGATTAATGCCACATGGTGGCTTTGCTACTAATAATAACTCCTTGTTAATAGGTATAGAAGAATATCATTTTAATTTTATTATCATTGAGCTTAGACAGTTTTGAAACATTTTAAAATTTAATTGTTTGAATATAGAAAAATAATCATATTGCTCAAAAATCAGAAAGTTTTAAAAGTTATATAATGTGAAGAACCTCTTTGTCTTTGACAGCCACCCTCTGCCCAAATTAATCACTGTTTGCTTTTATTTCTTTCTTCTCTTTTCTTTTTCTTTTTTTTTAGTTGTAGATGAATAGAATGCCTTTATTTCATTTCTTTTTTGTGGTGCTGAGGATCGAACCCAGTGCCTCATGCATGCTAGGCAAGAGTTCTGCTGCTGAGCTACAGCCTCAACCCCCTGTTTGCTTTTTGTTTTTGTACTTCCAGAGTTTCTTTTTGAGAGTTCAAACAAATAGGAATATTTCACTAGATTTTTATTTATTCTTTCCCCTTGAGCCTCCAAATTTGGCATATTTATTTACTGTTATGTATGTAGAGTTTTTTTTTTTTTTTTTGACATAGCAATACAGCTTGGAGATACTTCTATAAAGGTGCATAGAAAGGTCTCTTATTTATTTTTTCTACTGCATAGTATTCCGTTGCACACATGTGTCACTATTTACTTAACTGTTTTTTTTTGTTTGTACTTATATTTGCTTATAATTTTTTATTGCCAAGATTTAAAAAAAAACATATTGTAAAATTTAAAGTTACCAGTCATCTCATTGAGACTTCTGGATTTTGAGTCATAAATAACCTTATCACAGAAATATCCCGTATCTTTTATTACTTTATTAAAAAAATTAAATCTTCGTTTCTAATTGTTAGGTGTTACAGATTTAACTTTATATTTCTGAATAGTTCCCGAATCATCCCAACATAATTTAATTTCTTGTTTAGTCTATTTACTCTATCTTTATCACATAGTATATAATGTAGGTATTTGGTCAATTTTTTGGCTTTTTTTATATTACTGGTCTTTTCATGGGCCACTACAATACTGATTTGTTTATTGGTATTAAATAATATAGTGTTTTAATATCTTGTAGTAGTAATCCTCTTTTTTTTTGTTCAGTGTTTTCCTGACTATCCTTTTTGATTATTGTTTATGTGAATTTCACAATCAACTCATTTATTTGAAAGGTTGATTATTTTTCGATTGCATTAATTCGTAAATAATTTCAAGGAGAACTCAGATATGACATTAAATCTTCCTCCTCAAGAACACAGGTATCTTTCCATGGGTTCCTATTTTCTTGTCTTTTAGTATGTTTTAAAGTTTTCTTAGTGATACTCTTGTAACTTTCCTACACTTAATCTTAGGAATTTTTTTCAATGTTATTATGTATGGGACCTCTTATTCCATTGTTTTTTTAAATGGTTACTATTTTTACTTATCAAAAATATATTTCACTATTCTGCAATGAGAATTACCATCTATTGAATTTTTAATTATAATAATTACAGTTTTACATTTGCAGAAGTTTTATTTAGTTATTAAAACTCAGCCAAAGCTTTCTTCACAATATTCTGGCACTTATTATAGTTTGTTTGTTCTTTCATCTCCTTAAAAATGCTTACAGGTTTGTCTTATAATGTTTTTTCAGTTGACAGGGATCAGTTTCACCTGTTTTTGGAATCTGTTATTCTTCCTGTTTTTCAGATGATTTAAATTTTTTATTATGAGTTCCCCTTCAGTGGGCTACTTTTCTCCCATAGGAATTCCTCGAATCCTTGCTTATGTAATATCCTACAGTAGTTTTATGAAATACTTCTGCCAGAGCCTTAATATTTCAGTGGTTGTGGAGTGGTCTGTATCTTAACTTCTTGTCTTTGGGACCCCCTTACCATATAATTAGTGTAGATTGAGATCCTGAATGCCTGAGGTTTGATGTCTCATGAGTTTCTTTTAATCTTCCCCTGGAGCCTTGAACAGATGGCAAACTTTCCTTCTGTTTCTCCAGGCTTTTCTAATTCTTCATGGAAAAGACAGCTCTTCAACCTCTGCATTATGCAAGGGGCTCGATTTCAGTCACTCTGCTTACTGCAGGTGGAAGTCAATCCTTCTCTTCCTGTGGGAATGTTAGCACTCTGCCCTTGTGTACCTTGGGCCTATGGTTTCTCTCAGGAATCTTAAAATTGATAAGGCAAGGATGTCCTAACTAAAATTAAAATGAATAAGACTGTAAATCCCAGAAATACCAGAAAAGAATAATTGGTGAACACGAAGAAATTTCTCCCCATTCTTACAGGAAAGCATTATGAGAGATAGGCTACAGTGATTTTTTTATCCAAATGAATGCTCCAGGGTTTTTGTCAATGTGTGCTCTTGCTTTAAGTAAAAGTTGATAAGGTCTGCATTTTCTTCTCTCACCTTCATTCCTTTTTATGTCAGAAGTTAATTATCCAGTCTGTGTAATTATTACCAGCACAGAGAGTCTCAGGGCCTGTAAGAGGTTCAGAATTACACATGGGCTTTTAGCAATTTACACAGTATGGGCTTTCAGCCAATTTGAGAAACACTGAGAGCCATTATCATCTATCTGTAAAATGCCTTGCCTGTGTTTTCTGCCCTCAGAACAGTGGGTTACAAGAAGGCCACAAAGTACTGGTGAAATAATGGGATGTGCAGTTCTGGGCATTTTGTATATCCCCCTTCTCTAGCGGCCCATCCATTGTGTGTTTATTGGCTTTTTCTTTTGAGAAGTTAGCCGAGCTTTTCTTTTGTTCTAGAGAATCACTATCCTATTCCAGCTGCCCATTCTCTTCAGACTATTTCCTCCCCATAATCCAGTCTTCCCAGGAGATCATTTGATTTTATTCCAAGTCCAGGAGTGCCATATCCTTATTGGCTGGGGAAGTATTGCTGAGGGATATAAAGATTTTTTTTCTTCTTCTCTTTGAGTCCAGGGATTAAGGGTCTGGATTTTTCCCAGTGGTTGACTTTGAGTGTTCTTTCTCTACTCTATTGCACTTTCCTATTTTTTCCTCCAGTAGGTATTCATGCTCAGAGTTATTGAATAACACTTTTTCTTTTTATAGTCTTTGGTAGAATGTTTCTGTCTTTTATGTGACATACAGTTTGGTTATTGAAAAACTTTTAAATAATTTAAAGTCTCTTGACAATGATACAAAGTAAGTTTATACCATCTTTTCACTAGGTTATAAACAGTTGAGCTCTGCCATCTTAGAAAACAGACAGTATCACACACCAATCAACAAAGCACTACAGGAAACCTCCAATTCTTGAGTGACTGGAATTAACCAGCGCAGGCTGGGTCTGATCCAACACCAGAACTCATCACTCCTGCACATTTTGCTACAGATCTTAAGGACACTCTGTACACTTGCATGATATATGAGAAGGAATACGTTAGGCCACTCCTTCCTTATAGATTGCTTTGCCTAGAACATGTGAGCCAATTCTGTGGCTAGCTCTGCTGTGAACTGAGGGTTCAGAAAGCTGCCTTTGGTGATCTGAAGTCAGCCCTGTTTTCCCTCAAGACAGGAGACAGCTCACCTGCTAAGGAACTTGTTAGAAATGAGAATGCCCTCCTTTTTATTGACAGGGATTTCATGCATTGCATATAAACTACAGAATAAGTAGAGGAACTTTGGTTTGGACAAGGGGGAGGGAGGGAAAGGATGGGGTATGGGGATAGAAAAGATGGTGGAATAAGATGGACATTATTACCCTAGGTACATGTATGATTGCATGAATGGTGTGACCCTACCTTGTGCACAACCAGAGAAGTGAAAAAAAATCATGCTCCATTTGTGTACAGTGAATTGAAGAGCATTCTGCTGTCATGTATAACTGATTAGAACAAATAAATCAAAAAAGCAGTTTTGTGGGGCTCTTAGCCTCACTAGAGATATATTTGAGAGAGAAAATGATGGGGATGGCAAAGCAAGGCCTCATGGCTTTGGGCCACCTGCTCTGATGTGCTGATTTAATTTAAGGATATGAGGAGAAGATACTTCTCTGCTCAAGAGAACAACTTCCTGAGAGGAATACCCTTGTAGTTGGTAAGAATGAGAATATAATTTTGAACCCAAGCGCATTAACTTTGCACTAAAAGTTTCTTTGTAAGTTTGATAATTATAAGGGTGTGGTTGAACTTAAAGCAGGGTTCCCTCTTCTCAGGCTGACTGGGTAAAATTGTCTATTTGGTTGATGTGAACATTATAGGGTGAGCTGCTGACAGTCAGTCCCCAGGTTATTTCAGGAGAAGGGAGCACTGTGTCTGTCTTGTGAGATGCAGGTGAAAATCATGCACAGAAAATCATGGGTTCAGTTAAACCCCAAGGTGTTTTAAATACCCACTGCTCCTTGCCTCCCTCTTGTGGAGAACTATCAGATAATTTGCTCTGAAAGCAATTTAAGAAATAAAACATACTCTAGGTATATAAATAGGAACTCAATAAAATCATGATTTTATGTATTAACTTTACTAAGAAAATTCTAATTTATGAAATAAAAATAGCCAAGGCAACGTAGCAATCCAAATCTTTTTAATTTTTCTGAACCCTTAAGGCCCAGCAAAAGGCATTTAGACAACTCTAGTTCCCTTCTATGTCAGTATTTCTGTTTCATTCAAATAGAATCCATTTTTAATGTACTTTGCAGTGAAAATTTACTGATATTAGCTCTAGGGTAAAATGTTTAGAAATTGACAGATATACAAATGCCTTGGCTCGTGGAGGCTCATTGCTTTAGGAATGGAGTTCTGGTTTTGAAGAATGACACACACTATTAGAATACTTGTAAATTACTATGAATTATACTGTTCATGGCTAGCTACCCCATCAACAACCTAGATATGTTCAGCTAGGTTTCTGTCAGCTACAAATGCTTCACAATTTGACTGCAGCCACTTTGGGAACTTGCTGATCGTGAGTGTGACATTCCCCCTCTCTGCCCCCTTAGTTACTACTTTGTCATGATGCAGAGTCCTTAAATGAAAGGACATAAAATAGTCTTTAGGAATAACAATGCAAACAAAAGCCAAATGGATTTCAGTTTATGAAAACATTCCATATCACTCACACAGGTTGAGTTCATGTTTCCGCTCATCTCTTTGCTGGTGCGACAGGCAGCTTCAGCCACTGATCAGATCTCTGAGACTCAGTGCCAAGCACCGACAAGAAGACTTTTACCAGAATTTGGATTTTCTTTCCTGAGTGCAGCTCCACCAACAAATCATCCTGCAGTTCTCCATAGCAGTGATAATGAGATTTTTTTGAATTTATTTTTGTGAACTTTTTTTTTTAAATTTACATCAGTAGATAAGCTCTCCTCCTGGGGTGGGATATGGGTGGCACATGTGAGATGGGGAAAGAGATTATCAGCACTCATTCTGTATAGAGACTTAAAGAATTTAAACTTCCCTGAGTGCCATAGTACAATTTCTTCAGAATTCTCAAAATTTTAGATTTTGGGTACATTCCTTTTAAAATGGCACCACATTGGCTTTAACCATTTCATACACTTAAAGTTTTATTGGAATAGGATGACTTGCCAGAACATGTAATTTGGAATCATGTACAAATGTTCAAATCTGGTTTTACCAGCTAAAATCTGTGCCATTGAGCAAATTGTATAATCTCTCTGAGCTCAATTTTGTCATTGTAAAATGAAGATGATAATAATAACAAACTCATAGAATTGTTTGAAGATTAAATTGAATGCTGAATGTGTACCATTATATGGTAGACCCTCACAAACACTCCCTTTCTTTTGTTTTTTCATACAATAAGTCTTCCAGGAAACTAGCATAATTGTTTGAAATTCTATCTTCAATTCTTGGCATCTCAACGTCAACAAGATGTTAAATTGGCAAAAATAAAAGAAATTTAGAAGAAAAGCAATTGAAACAACTGATATTAACAGCAATATTTATTTAGAATTAATGCATTGTGGTATAACCATGTGGGAAACACACTTCTGTAATGAATGCAACCCTAGTCATTTTAAAATTAAATTTGGGGCTGGGTGGTAACTCAGTGGTGGAGTGCTTGCCTAGTATGTGTGAGGCACTGGGTTCGATTCTCAGCACCATATATAAATAAATTTAAAAAAGGTCCATTGACAACTAAAAAATATTTTAAAAAATTAAATTAAATTTATTATAATGTTTATGCATTTTCTCAAGGATTTTCAAGTCCTTATGCATATTTTCATTAACATTTCAGAATCACATGACGAAGGTATTAACATTAAATTGTGAACAAGAGGGTAAAAATAGGCACATAAAGATAATGCAATTTGAGCAAAATCTCCCTCATTGCTCATGCTGTTTCTGTTCAGGCCTTTACAGTTTTGGTCTAGGGATTTGAACACGTAGGGTCTCCAGGAACCCTTCAGGAATGTGGTACACACCATCTTGGTGTCCTTCTCAGCATCAGACAAGGAGGATTCAACCAGAGATCTTCCACTTTTACTGGCCCTGTGTCCAACTTAACCTCCATGCTCAGAGGCTATAATATCCCTTTGTCATACTCTTTCCCAAACCACAGCTCTGGTTAGATCTAACTCTCTAACTTCCCCAGGCCAGTACTCGTGTGTCTTGAGAAAAATACAAAATCACACTGACTAGTCTCTCTTCAAATTCATGAGTTGGGCTCTGTGCCCAACTCATAATCCATGACCTAGATTTTGCTAATTCAGTCACTTTCTGCTCTACTTGATATCTACTTTACTCTTTCCTCCTTTGTAATCTTCATCATTTCCCTCCCTACCTCTATTTCCATCACCTCCCATCCATAACATCTACTTTTAAAGCCTTCAATTTCTAAACATTCCATTGCCATCCTATGCGTGATGACAGGTGAGTAGCTATACCTCCACCTGAGCCAACAGGCCTCTTTTTAAAAAAATTTTATGTTCTCAAGGTGATTTCTTTCACATTTCTCTCCTGTCTGACATCATTATCATTTTTTGTTTGGATTTTACAGGTCAAATTGGTCATTTCCATCAGTGCCCAATCATGTGGCTCTTTACACATATTATAAATAAAAAGTAAAAGACAGACGGATAACAAAATTCAATTTTTCTTTCATCCTATTTCCATTTATTACCTATTTCTTAACAGCAAAACTTTCTGGAACAGAGTTGTCTAAAATCAGTCTCCAATTTCTCTTCTCTCATCTCTCTTCAGTTTAGTTTTTAATCCCCATTATTGTCCTCAAACTGCTGTTGTCTGGATCACAGTGTCTTCCTTATTTGTAAATTCAGTCATCAGTTTTCAGTTCTCATCTTACTTAATTCTGTATCAGTGGACATGTAGAGATTCCTTTCCCCTTTTCCTCATAAACTTTCTACCCTTGGCTTTTTTTTTTCTTTTCCTTGTATCATTGGCTGCTCCTTCCATGTGCTTTGGCTGGTTCCTTCTGATCTCTCAGATTAGATGTTGGAATACCAGGGATGACACCTTGGATGCCTTCTCTGTTTGCATTTATTCCATCTGTGAGAGCCTGCAATCTTGTGGCATAAATGAATGAGCAAACACACACACAAAACGACTCCCAAATTTATATCACTCACACACCTTTTATTAAACTCCAAAGTGATATTTTTGATGTCTTATTTCTGTTGTACTTGGAAATTGACTAGACATTTCAAATTTTGTACAAGTAAAATGAAATTCCTGATTCTTTTTTTTTTTTTAAAAAAACTCTGCTCTCCCCCATTTTATATGATAGCAAATTCATCCTTCCAACTGCTCAGACCCAGATGAGAAGTTATCTTTCACTCTTATTTCTCTCATATGCCACATGTGGTTTATAAAAAAAATTTTGTTATTTATTTTTTTGGTATCAGGGATTGAACCCAGAGACCTTAACCTCTGAGCCACATCCCCAGCCCTTTTTTATATTTTATCTAGAGACAAGGTCTTAAGTTGCTGGGGCTGGCTTTGAACTCATGGTCTTTCTGCCTCAGCTTCCTGAGCTGCTGAGATTACAGGCATGCACCACTGCACCCAGCTGTATTTCCTTCTTCAATGTATCTCCAGAATTTGATCACTTCTCACCACCTTTAGGCTGTCACGCACGGGTCCAGGGCACCATCGCCTTCACCATACTTACTGTAATAGTAATGTAATAACGTGGGCTTCCTGCTCCCTTCCTTAGCCTTCCAACCACCTCCCACTGCTTTACTGTCTACTCTTAACACAACCCTCAGAGTGAGTCTTCTTACTGTGTAAGTCACGCTGTGTCATTCTCTGGTTAAAATCTAGATAGATCCCACTTGAAATAGAACCCAGGGTCCTTTCTCTCTCTCCTACTACTCTCCCCATGTCTGCTCCACTTCAGCCTCACAGAGAATTTTTTGTTCAAACATATCAAACATGCTTTGTTCTAGTGTTTTTGTACATCTCTCAGAAACTTTCTTTCCCCAGATGTGCACATGGATAACCACTTTACTCTTTTTAAATATTTTTTCAATGGGGTATACTCTGATGGTGCATTTAAAATGACAACCTTTGTTATCCTAACTTTCTTGGATCCCACTGCAATAACACACACACACACGTACACGTGCGCATATATCTTAGTGTGTCTTGATGTGTGAAGCATAATTTGTTTATTTATTATATCTGTTATTTCTTGTCTCTACCCTGCCAGAAGGCAATCTCCTAAGGGCTGGATTCCTCGTTTGCTTTGTTCACTGTTGTATTCTAAATCCCTGTAATTGCGCTGGACAAAAAGTAAATGCCCAAAATATATTTGTTGAATGAGTAAATGACATTATAGATCCTGCTGCCTAGGAATGCAGTTTTAGACAGGGATGATATTAAGGTATTTTGGGATTTGTGGTTGCCTATTCCTGGGTCATGGTAATTCTTTGTTGAAGACAATCAACACATTCATCAGGAGACATTTGAAGAGATCTAGTCTGGTATGGATTTCCTTTGGAGGGCTTCATTCATTTCCTGAGATTTTACAAAAGCATCCCAAGTATCTGGCACTTTATCTGGCACATTAATATGTGAAGAAGAAAAGGTCCAGTTACTATCCAGACCTGACATTCTTGTTCTAGAGAGTCCTATACTTACTGAAATGCAGGGAACCAGCAGGGTCTCCTGTGGCCAGGTTGGACCTTGTGGCCATATGGCATATAATGGGTCATTGAAAATCCACTGTTGAAGTAGAAACCACATAGGGTGAAGTCAGTCAGATGTAGATTCAGGTCAGATCCTGGACTTAACTTTTCCAAGGTTTTCACTGTGAGGTTCAAGTGAGATAATATGTGCAAAGTTGCCAGTCTGAGGCAGGCACAAAGTAGGCTATGTTTTCTTTTCCAGGGGAAAAAACTTTCTGTATTAACTTCTCATATTATTCCCCAGGTACCCGAAGGAATTTAAGTTGCCTCAACACTTGAACATTCACTAAGGAGATTAATTTATGAACTGGAAGAAATGGAACAAAGGGCTTCTTTGCTTCTCTTTTACTCACTCTGAATACTTCAGATTTACAATGGGTATTATAAGAGTAGAGCAGCTTTCTAGGGAATATCAATGAAAGGAACATAAATCATCAATTTTAGTGATGAAAAGAACTGAGTAACCATTTAAATTTCCACTAGGAAATGTGATAGTGAATATTTATTGAGAACCTATTGTGTGCAGATCTTAGGTGTTTTATAGAATTGACCTTAGAAGAGATGGGACTTGTGCTTTCCAGAACCAGTAAAGTGCTAGTACAGACATTAATGTGCTTTCATAGTGCTGGGCCAAGTATTTCTATCAAGACTGCTGAAGGGCTTCTGAGGGACTTTTAAAAGATTGTTAGGTACACTTCAGAGGATGCTGTTGGGAAGCTTTCCGGGGAATCATGTAAATGCATAGTCAGCTTAAAGCTGTTAGATGCATTAATTAATGCCAATTATTCTCATGTGGTACCTAATACTTCACTTGAGAATGACTGTACCACATCTGCTTCCTTCAGGCACAACTTTAGTCCTCATTTGAAGAAGTGTGTAGGCAACATGGTATTAAAACCCCCTAGGAATGCTGAGAGACTCAATTCCTATAAGGCCATGTAAAAGTTACCCACTCATCCAGTGCTGTGGTAATTTACATGTGAAACAGAAATAGTAACAATTAAAATAAAAATTATTATTGTTCAGAACTTCTAATTGAAGATTCCCAAAATTGAAATGGGCTGAAATTGACTATAGATATTAAAAAGTAAGTCAGTGACTGAGGAAGCTTAATTCCATTATAAGGCTAAATATAGACCTAGCTGGTACTTGTTCATGTTTTCCTGTTGTTGTTGCTGCCTACACCAGGAAGGTTTCATTGTGGTAGCAAGTGTGACTAATACTGGGTTCAAATTGGGTTTATATTCCAAACTGAGTTATTTTCTGCTGTTTAAAAAGAAAATCATACATACACACACACACACACACACACACACACACAAATAACTACCTGAAATAATGCAAAACCAGTATAGATTATTGGAATTATTTTAATTTAGTTTCAAATGATGGAAAGTAAACAATGCTGGTTTTATAGTATTATCTGGACTAAAATAAATGATGACTTTACATTGTACTTCAAACATGCAGCAGTAATTAACTTATGAATATAATTTGGTTCATCCTCATCAACATCTAAGGGAAAACTCAGGATATAAAGTTGAAAATAAAATCTCAATTAAGCAAACATATTTACATGTTTCAGATTTTCTTCATATACATACATAAGAAAATATTGGAAGCAAACAAATGTAAGTAGTGCTCATCTCTAGCTGATAGAATAATCGGGTCTTTTTTTTTTCTTTCTTTTTTATATTTTCAGTGTTTTTCAGGTTCTAGTGAAATCTGTTGATGTTAGTAGGAAAAAATAACATTAAAATTGTGCTTAACGAAGGTACTTTGTATGGAGTAGGAGCGTAGTACAGTAAATGCCGAGTGAACGAATGGATCTATCAGGAAAGCTGACAAACTTTACTGACTCTCTGGCAGCTTTGTCATTTTTCTTGTAGGATGATGATAAACTGTCACATCATGAAGGTTTCATTACAAAATAAATGCTAGATATTATAAATCACCACTATAAATAATAAGCATGGACTAATCAAGTTCTTTTTGTGATGAGACAGCTCTAATTGCTTTTAATTTCATGCTTTCACTTACAGTACTCACTAATTCTTGAATTTGTAATCTCTAGTGTTCTCTTAGTCATTAGTATAAATTAGCAATGTTGTACTATATGCAAATCAGCTGGCTGAAAAAGTCATTTATGTGGAAAATACTGTAAATAACCTTTTTCAACTCAATTAAACAATTTTGGTGTAATACCCTAGGCTTTAAGAAACAAGTAATTGACTAAAGCATTTGAAAACCTCTGGGTACAATCCAGAAAACCTTACACACACAAAATTCCCACCTTCTTCAGCACTAATCTTGCACACTCAAGAGGATCAGGATAAACCTAAAGATGAGATTCTATGTGGGCAAAAGAAGAGGGTTGTGAACTAATATTTACTGAATACTGCATGTAGTATCATAATTCTTAATTCCCAAAGTAAAAATGGTGTTTAAATATAAAATTCCATCAAAGATGTGCTCTTCAGTGTTTTCTAAACTCTGTTCCCTTGACATTGACTATCTCAAAATCCTTGTTTACAAATGGTGTTCATGATAAAATGATTGTTATGAAATTTTACAACATGTACTTCTGTTCAAGGGTCATACAGAACATTAAGATATGCAAGGTCCAAAACCTTGTGCAGTAAAGAAATATTTTTAAATTTGTTTAATTCAGAGATTAATCTCATTTCAAAATATAACTTTTATTTTTTTTACTTAAATTACTCTCATTTGTAGACTGATTCCATGAAACAGATTAAAAGATGAAAATGTATTCAATATTTTTACATTGGATGGATTGGATATGGTGCATATGTAATATGGAATTAAATTCTATGGCTCTCATATCACTATTAATACAAATATATATTTGGTCTTTGTTCTTGATATAAAGTTAGAGGGTCATTTCTATGCTGGGAGATGACTAGTAGCTGGGGAACCATATATATCTTCAGGATAGGAGCTGGTCACCAGAAAGACAAAATCGTATGATTTGATGGGTTGCAACATTGGACACACTTCCTGACCTCCAAGGAGGGAGGAGCCACCCCATATTATGTTTAATCTTCAGTAGTGAATGATTTGTTTTTTTTAAATTTTTCATTTTATTGTTTATTATTTCTTATTCTTTTTATATACAAATGACAGTAGCATGTATTTTGACGTAGTATACACACATGGAGTGTAACTCATTTTAATTAGGATCCCTTTCTTGTGGTTGTACGTGATGTGGAGTTATACTGATCATGTATTAATATATGAACATAGAAAAGTTATGTCCAGTTTATTCCTCAGTCTTTCCTATTCCCATCCCCTTCCCTTCCCTTTATTCCCCTTTGTATAATCTACTGAACTTCTATTCTTCCTACCCGATCCTTGTTGTTTGTCAACATCTACATATCAGATGGAACATTCAACCTTTGTTTTTATGGGATTGGTTTATTTCACTTACCATGATATTCTCCAGATCCATCCATTTACCAGCAAAGATCATAAAGCCATTTTTAGTAATATTCCACTGTATGTATATCTACCATTTTTTTAACCCATTAATCTGTTGAAGGGTACCTAGGTTGGTTCCATAACTTAGCTGTTGTGAATTGAGCTGCTATAAACAATGATGTGGCTGCATCACTGTAGTATGTGGATTTTAATTCCTTTGAGTATATACCAAGGAAAGGAATAATTGGGTCAAATAGTGGTTCCATTCTAAGTTTTCTGAGGAATCTTCTTACTGCTTTCCAGAGTGGTTGCACCAATTTGCAGTTCCAAAAGCAATGTAATCCTTGTGAACATTTATTATTACTTGTATTCTTGATAATTGCCATTCTGACTGGAGTGTGATTGATTATCAGTGTAGTTTTGATATACATTTCTCTAATTGCTAGAGATGTTGAACTTTTTTTCATGATTTCTGACCATTTATATTTCTTCTTCTGCGTAGTGCCTGTTCAGTTCCTGTGCTCATTTGTTTATGGGGTTATTTGGCATTATTTTTGATGTTAAGTTTTTGAGTTCTTTATATATCCTGGAGATTAATGCTCTATCTAAGGTGCACAAGGAAAAGATTTTCTCGCATTCTGTAGGCTCTGTCTTCATGTTCTTGATTGTTTGTTTTGCTGTTAAGATTTTTTTGTTTGATATCATCCCATTTATTGATTTTTTTATTTTACTGCTTGCACGTTGTCTTGTTGAGGAAGTTGATTTCAAAGCTGATATGATGGAGAGTTGGGCTTACAGTCTCTTCTAGTAGGTGCAGGGTTTCTGGTCTAATGCCTAGGTCCTTGATCTACTCTGAGTTGAAATTTTGTGTAGGGGGAGATACAGTGGCTCAATCTCTTTCTGCTACATATAGATTTCTAGTTTTCCCAGCACCATTTGTTGATGAGACTATCTTTTCTCCAGTGTATTTTTATGGGGCCTTTGTCTAGTATGAGATTACTGTATTTATGTGGGGTTGTCTCTCTGTGTTCTACTCTGTTCCATTAGTCATACTATGCTGTTTTTGTTACCATGGCTCTGTACTATAATTTAAGATCTGGTAATGTGATGCCTCCTGCTTTACTTACTCTCTAAGGATTGCTTTGGCTGTTCTGAGTATCTTATTTTTTTTTCAATTAATTTCATGGCTGCTTTTTCTATTTCTATGAAGAATATCATTGGAATTTTAATAGGAATTGTATTAAATCTGTACAGCAATTTTGGAAGTCTGGCCATTTTGACAATATTAATTCTGCCTATCCAAGAACATGGGAGATCTTTCCATCTTCTAAGTCTCCTTCAATTTCTCTCTTTAGTGTTTTGTACTTTGCATTGTAGAGGTATTTAATGCCTTTTGTTACTTTGATTTCCATATATTTTATTTTATTTGAGACTATTGTGATTGGGATAGTTTTGCTAATTTCTCTTCATCTGATTCATCATTGGTGTATAGGAATGCAATTGATTTTTGCCTGTGTTAATTTTACATTCTCCGTTACTGAATTCCTTTCTGAGTTCTAGAAGTTTTCTGGTGGAGATTTTTGGGTCTTCTAAATGTAGAATCATGTCACCTGAAAATAGGGATAGGTTGACTTCTTCTTTTCCTATTTGTATCCTTTTAATTTCTTTCTTTTGCCTAATTGTTCTGGTAGAGTTTCAAGGACTATATTGAATACATGTGATGAAAGAGGGCATCCTTGTCTTGTTCCAGTTTTTAGAGGGAGTGCTTTAAATTTTTCTCCATTTGGAATGATGTTGCCTATCATGGTTTGGATGTGAGGTGTCCCCCAAAAACTCATGTGTAAGACATTGAAACAAGGTTTGGTGTAAAGAAAAACAAAGAGAGACAGAAGCAAGCAAGGCGCAGGGGAAAAATTAAGAGGAAATTTCTCATTTGACTTGCCAGCTTTATTTATATCCATAGGTTACATTAGGTCATTGACATCATTAGTACATATTGCTCAGTGTGTACAGTTACTGTTATGTGGGCAGGTTTATGCCCAGTGACACACTGGTGTTGTCTAAGAGAATTTTTTTAATTTTAATTTTTATTTTACACATGACAGTACGATGACCTTGACATATCATACATTTGAATCAGATGGGATATAATTTCTCATTTTTCTGAGTGTACAGGTTGTAGAATCATAATGGTGATGCAGTCACATATATACACACAGTAATAATAATGTCTGTTTCATTCTACTATCCTTCCTATTCCCCCAACCCTTCCCCTCCCCTCCTATCACTTCTCTTTACCTAATCTAAGGTAACACTATTCTTTTTTTTTTTTTATCTTTTTCTCACATCTTCATACATGTGTTTTGTATAATGATGAGGCATTATATCCTTCCACCATCCATGCAATTCCCCTTATCCCTCCCTTTCTTTCCCACCACTCTTCCCTATGTAGAGGTAATCTTCTTCCCTGGCTCTTCCTCCCTACCCCATTTTGAGTCATCCCACTTATATCAGAGAAGACATTTGGCATTTGTTTTTTTGGGATTGGCTAACTTCACTTAGCATAATCTGCTCTAATGCCATCCATTTCCCTACAAATGCCATGATATCATTATTTTTTAGTGCTGAGTAATATTCCATTGTGTATATATGCCACATTTTTTTTATCCGTTCATCCATTGAAGGGCATCTAGGTTGGCTCCATAGTCTAGCTATTGTGAATTGTGCTGCTATAAACATTGATGTGACTGTGTCCCTGTAGTATGCTGTTTTTAGGTCCTTTGGTATAGTCTGAGAAGAGGAATAGCTGGGCCAAATGGTGGTTCCATTCCCAGCTTTCCAAGGAATCTCCATACTGCTTTCCAAATTGGCTGCAGTCCCACCAGCAGTGTATGAGTGTACCTTTTTCCCCACATCCTCGCCAGCACTTGTTGTTGTTTGTCTTCATCATGGCTGCCATTCTTACTGGAGTGAGATGGTATCTTAGAGTAGTTTTAATTTGCATTTCTCTGATTGCTAGAGATGATGAGCATTTTTTTTTGTATATTTGTACAATTGGAAATGTCAGGTATAAAATCCAACAGCCATCGTGGACACTAAAATCAAATGTTTCAGATAGATGGATATTTGTCCTTGATGGTTATCAGATTTATCCTCAACATCCTTAGGAGGATGTATCCCCGTGTCTACATCCTCCTAAGGATTTACAAAAATAAAATTTTGAATGTATTTGAGAGCTAACCTTGGAGAAATTGGCCCCTGGACAAGGACAGAATGTAAAATCCTTTACAGTTAGATAAAATAAGACATCACAAAAATACATTAACATGGTGTTCATATTACACATATAGAGCACAATTTTTTATATCTCTGGTTGTATACAAAATATTTTATACCATTCGTGTCTTCAAACATGTTCTTAAGGTAATGATGTCCATCTCATTCCACTGTCTTTCCTACCCTCATGCCCCTCCCTTCCCCTCCCACCTATCTAGAATTCATCTAATCCTCCCTTGCTCCCCTTCCCAACCCACTATGAATCAGCCTTCTTATATCAGAAAAAAACATTCGGCATTTAGATTTTTTTGGGGATTGGCTAACTTCATTTAGCATTATATTCTCCAATTTCATCCAGATGCCATGATTTTATTCTATTTTGTTGCTGAGTAATTGTCCATTGTATATATATATATGCTACATTCTTAAAATCCATTCATCTACTGAAGGGCATCTAGGTTGGTTCCACAGTCTAGCTATTGTGAATTGTGTTGCAATAAACATTGATGTGGCTGTGTCCCTGTAGTATGTTGTTTTTAAGTCCTTTGGATGTAGACCAAGGAGTGGGATAGCTGGGTCAAATGGTGGTTCCATTCTCAGTTTTCAAGGATACTCCATACTACTTCCCATATTGGCTGCACCATTTTGCAGTCCTACCAGCAATGTGTAGTGTGCCTTTTTCACCACAGCCTCACCGACACTTATTGTTGTTTGTGTTCTTGAGAGCTGCCATTCTGACTGGAGTGAGATGGTATCTTAGAGTAGTTTTGATTTGCATTTCTGTAATTGCTAGAGATGTCCAGCATTTTTTCTGATATTTGTTGATTGATTGTATATCCAGCTCTGAGAAGTGTCTGTTCAGTTCCTTGGCCCATTTATTGTTTGAGTCATGTGTGTGTGTGTGTGTGTGTGTGTGTGGTTTTTCTTTTTTTTTGGTGTTTAGCTTTTTGAGTTCTTTATATACCCTAGAAATTAGTGTTCTATCTGATGTGCATGTCATAAAAAGTTGCTCCCATTCTGTAGGCTCTCTATTTACCTCACTGATTATTTCTTTTGCTGAGAAGGTTTTTTTTTTTTTTTTTTTTTTTTTTT
>NW_026000137.1:4784895-4788153 GCF_001458135.2 Marmota marmota marmota | reverse complement strand
GTTCCAATGCTTCGTAAAGCCCTCCTGCTTGGATCTGTGTGGTTCCCTCAAAACCCCAAGAAGTTGTCAGAGGAGGCACAGAAACTTCAGGATTAAGAAGTTCATTTTCCCATGGTCCATTGAATGGTTTATGAGTGAACTCTGCACTACTGGTCTTATCCTGTACCCAGAGAACTTTGGCATGCAATCTGGATGTGTTTCTGCTGTCCGCCTAAGTATCTGCTCAGCAAACAAAGAAAAGAGTTTCATCCACAGAAGGAACCGCCTGGCTTAATGTAGACTGTTGCCTTGGTTCCATTTAGCATTTTAGGAGTACTTTGTCATTCGATAAATGGTTAAAAATTTTTTGGTTTTTAC
Source organism: Marmota marmota marmota (assembly GCF_001458135.2). Taxonomy (NCBI): domain Eukaryota; kingdom Metazoa; phylum Chordata; class Mammalia; order Rodentia; family Sciuridae; genus Marmota; species Marmota marmota. The sequence continues at coordinate 4,787,796 of NW_026000137.1, read as the reverse complement.
TAGAATGAAATTTAATATAATAAAGCTGCCAATCCTGGATCACTGTGAGGCATACAAGAGGGAGTCTTTTTGGTGACAGAAAAGTTGACTACATCAGAGCCAGGTAAACTTGTCTCCACTCCTCTCCATTAGTGGTACACCCCAGCCTCACTGGATATGGGTCCACAGAGTCAATTACTCCATTTCTACCTATTGGGATAATTTGCCCATATTTCAGTCTGGTGAAATATATTTTTTTTTGGCTTTTTTTCTATTTGGCTTTTTTCTCTTGCTCACGCTTTCACTGAGTACCTGTACTGGATACTACTAAGAGCTAGCCTCATCCCAGTGTAAGTGGGTTCACTTGGCTGATTTTGCTTCCAGAATGATGCTGTGAATCAGGAAACAGAAACCAGCAAGATGGCGGCTCAGTGGAGGGCGGAGCTTTGGTCTTGTCTTGGAAGAAAAGAGCTAAGCACTGGTCAGGTAAGACAACTTCCTGTTCTGTCAACTTACAGGTTTGCTTCATTATAATAATGGCTTCAGACTTCCAGAGGGTGGGTGCCTACCAGTTTTAACATGCTATAACAAAAGATCTTCACAGTAACTGGGAGAGGGTGAAGACAATCATATTATCTATTTTACAGAAGAGTGGAGGTAAATGCAGGGAATTTAAGTGATGTGCCCAATTGTCACAAGGAATTGTGATTTGAATCCAGGATTTTAGGGTCCTGGTGGGTGTTTTTTTTTTTTTTTTTTTTTTTGGTTTGAATCCATCCCATTTGTTAATTTTTGATTTTTAATTCTTGTGCTGTAGGAGTCTTATTAAGGAAGGAGGGGCCTAATCTGATATGATGGAGATTTGGGCCTACTTTTTCTTTATTATACACAGGGTCTCTGGTTTAATTCCTACTTCCTTGATCCATTTTGAGTTGAGTTTTGTGCATGGTGAGAGATAGGGTTTTAATTTCATTTTGTTACATATGGATTTCCAGTTTTCCCAGCACCATTTGTTGAAGAGGCTATCTTTTCTGCAATATATGTTTTTGGTGCCTTTTTATAATAAAAGGTAACTGTAATTATGTGGGTTAGTGTCTGTGGCCTCTATTCTGTACCATTGGTCTACCAGTCTGTTTTGGTGCCAATACCATCCTGATTTTGTTACTATTGCTCTGTAGTATAGTTTAATGTCTGGTATAGTGATGCCACCTGCTTCATTCTTCTTGCTAAGGATTTCTTTAGCTATTCTGGGTCTCTTATTTTTCCAGATGAATTTCATGACTGAATTTTCTTTCTATGAGGAATGTCATTGGGATTTTAATTGGAATTGCATTAAATCTGCATAGTGCTTTTGGTAGTATGGTCATTAATTCTGTCTATCTAAGAACAAGGGAAATCTTTCCATATTCTAAGGCCTTCTTTAATTTCTTTCTTTAGCATTCTATAGTTTTCATTGTGAGGTCTTTCACCTCTTTTGTTAGGTTGATTCCCAAGTATTTTATTTTATTTTTTTGAAGCTATTATAAATGGGGTAATTTTCCTCATTTCCCTTTCAGAGGATTTGTCACTGATATACAGAAATGCCTTTAATTAATGGGTGTTGATTTTATATCCTGCTACTTTGCTGAATTAATTTACTGGTTCTAGAAGTTTTCTGGTGGAATTTTTTGGATCTTCTACGAATAGAATCATATCATTGGCAAATAGTGCTAATTTGAGTTCTTCTTTTTCTACCTGTATCCCTTTAATTTCTTTCATCTGTCTAAGTGCTCTGTCCAGTGTTTCAAGAACTATGTTAAATAGAAGTGTTGAAAGAGGGCATCCATGTCTTGTTCCAGTTTTTAGAGAGAATGCCTTCAATTTTTCTCCATTTAGAATAATGTTGTCCTGGGGCTTAGCATAGATAGCCTTTACAATGTTGAGATATTTTCCTGTTATCCCTAGTTTTTCTAGTGTTTTTACCATGAAGGGGTGCTGTGTTTTGTTGAATGCTTTTTCTGCATCTATTTAGATGATCATATGATTCTTATCTCTAAGTCTATTGATATGAATTTTAATTATTGATTTTCCTATGTTGAACCAACCATCCATCCCTGGGATGATCCCCACTTGATCATGGCATGCTATCTTTCTGATATGTTTTTGTATTCAATTTGTCAGAATTTTATAGAGAATTTTTGCATCTATGTTTATTAGAGATATTGGTCTGTAGTTGTCTTTCTTTAATGTGTCTTTGCCTGGTTTTGGAATCAGAGTGATATTAGCCTCATAGAATGAGTTTCAAAGTGCTCCCTCTTTTTCTATTTCCTAAAATAAATTGAAAATTATTGATATTAGTTCTTCTTTAAAGGTCTTGTAGAACTTGGCTGTATATCCATCTGGTCCTGGGCTTTTCTTGGTTGGTAGGCTTCTGATGGCATCTTCTATTTCATCACTTGAAATTGATCTGTTTAATTGTGTATATCATCCTGATTCAATTTGGGAAAATCGTATAACCCTAGAAATTTGTTATTTTCTTATTGTTTAATTTTTTGAGTTCTTTGTATATTCTGGATATTAGGGCTCTATCTGAAGTGTGAGGGGTAAAAATTTGTTCCCAGGATGTAGGCTCTCTATTTACCTCTCTTATTATTTCTCTTGCTGAGAAAAATCTTTTTAGTTAAGTAAGTCCCATTTATTTTTTCTTGTTATTAACTCTTGGGCTATGGGCGTCCTATTAAGGAATTTGGAGCCTGACCCCACAGTATGTAGATCATAGCCAACTTTTTCTTCTATCAGACGCAGTGTCTCTGATTTGATATCAAGCTCCTTGATCCATTTTGAGTTAACTTTTGTGCATGGCGAGAGAAAGGGATTCAGTTTCATTTTGTTGCATATGGATTTCCAATTTTCCCAGCACCATTTGTTGAAGATGCTATCCTT
>NW_026000137.1:4773843-4784508 GCF_001458135.2 Marmota marmota marmota | reverse complement strand
GGGGGGGAAACAAGGGAGAGAATTGAACAACAGCAGATGAGGTAGAGAGGGATGATGGGAGGGGAGGGGAGGGGGGATAGTAGGGGAAAGGAAAGGTAGCAGAATACAACAGTCACTAATATGCCATTATGTAAAAATGTGAGTTTGTAACCAATGTGATTCTGCAATTTGCATTTGGGGTAAAAATGGGAGTTCATAACCCAATTGAGTCAAATGTATGAAAGATGATATATCATGAGCTTTGTAATGTTTTGAACAACCAATAAAAAAAATAAAAAAAAAGAAATTTGTTATTTTCATTAAGCCTTCTATTTTGTTGGAGTACAAGTTTTCAAAATAATTTCTAATTATCTTCTGTATTTTTGTAATATCTGTTGTGATATCTTCTTTTTCATCATGTATGTTAGTAATTTGAGTTTTCGCTCTCCTTCTCTTTTTTAGCAATGTTAAGGGTTTGTCAATTTTATTTATTTTTTTCTCAAGAACCAACTTTTTGTTTTGTCAGTTTTTTCAATTGTTTCTTTTGTTTCAATTTCATTGATTTCAACTCTGATTTTAATTTTTTCCTGTCTTCTACTGCTTTTGGTGTTGAATTAATTGTTCTTCTTTTTCTAGGGCTTTGAAATGTAATGTTAAGTAATTTATTTGTTGTTTTTTTCTTCTTTTAAGGAATGTACTCCATGCAATGCACTTTCCTCTAGTACTGCCATCATAGTGTCCCAGAGATTTCAATACATTGTATCTGTGTTCTCATTCACTTCTAAGAATTTTTTAATCTCCCCATGATGTCTTTTGCAAGTCATTGTTCATTCAGTAGCATATTATTTAGTCTCCAAGTGTTGGAGTGGATTTTATTTTTTATTTTATCATTGATTTCTAATTTCATTCCAGTATAATCTGATAAAATGCGGGGTAGTATCTACTTTTCTATATTTGCTAAGAGTTGCTTTGTGGCATAATGTATGGTCTATTTTAGAGAAGGATCCATGTGCTGCTGAGAAGTGTATTCATTCATTGAAGGATGAAATATTCTATATATGTCAGTTCAGTCTAAATTATTGATTGTATTATTGAGTTCTGTAGTTTCTTTGTTCTTTATTTTGTTTGGATAATCTATCCAGTGATGAAAGAGGTGTGTTAAATTCTCCTAGGATTATTCATCTTCAGTCTGTGGATGTCTTTTCTTTATTAGATGTGTCTCTTGAAAGCAGTATATTGGTGCATTTTCTTTTAAATCCAATCTGCCAGTCTATGTCTTTTGATTGGTGAGTTTAGGCCCCTGTATTAACATTCAGGGTTATTATTGAGATATGAGTTGTATTCCCAGCCATTTTTGTTTATTTTTGGTATTTAACTTGACTTGGCTTCTCCTTTGATGAATTTTTTCTTTAGTGAAATACCTCCCTTTGCTGATTTTCATTGTTGTTTTTCAATTCCTCTTCAAGGAATATTTTGTGGAATGTGTTCTGTAGTGAAGGCTTTCAAGTTGTAAATCCTTTTAAATTGTTTGTCATGGAAGGTTTTTATTTTGTCATAAAATCTAAAGCTTGGTTTTGTTGGATTATAAGATTCTTGGTTGGCATCCATTTTCTTTCAGAGCTTGATTTATGTTGTTCCAGGATCTTCTAGCTTTCAGAGTCTGGTTTGAAAAATCTACACATAATCTCATTGTTTCCCCCTATAAGTAATCTGATCCCTTTCTCTTGTGGCTTTTAATATGCTCTCCTTATTCTGTATGTTAGGCATATTCATTATAATGTGCCTTGGTATGGATCAATTTTGAATTTGTACATTTGGCATCCTGTAATCCTCCTTAATTTGGATTTCCAATTCATTCTTCATGTTCAGAAAATTTTCTGATACTATTTCATTGAATAGATTGCTCATTCCTTTGATATGGAATTCTATGCCTTCTTCTATCCCAATAACTCTTAAATTTGGTCTTTTTATGCTATCCCATATTTCTTAAATGTTCTGTTCATGGTTTCTTACCATTTTCACTGTGTGGTCTATATTCTTTTCAAGATTATATCATTTGTCTTTATTGTCTGAGGTCCTATCTTCCAAGTGGTCTAATCTGTTGGTGATGTTTTCAATTGAACTTTTAATTTGGTTTATTGTTTCTGTCATTTCAAGGATTTCTGTTTGGTTTCTTTAAAAAAGAACCTTTCTCTCCCTATTAAAGTAACCTTTTCTTTCTGTATTTGTTTATGTATCTCTTTGACAAAATGATCTTTTGCTTCCTATATTTGCTTTCTTATATCATCCTTTAATTCACAGAACATTTTACTTATGTACACCCTGAACTCCCTCTCTGTAATTTCTTCTGCTGTGTTAGCCATGGATTCTAGTAATGTAGTATCTTGATCTGTTTGGGGCACTTCCTTCCCTTGTTTTTTCATATTGCTTGTGTGTCTTCTCTTAGAGCACTGTGGATCTGAGGTGTTACCTTTTTTACACTATAGGCTCATGGTGCTCCTGAGGGATCCAATACCTTTCCTTTGTGGTGAAGAACAATGTTAACAGATCCCAATATAAACAATATACACCCTAAAAATCAAATGTTTGCTATTAAGATATTTACAGTTTGGTCACAATTTACAGAAATGGTGAATTCAATTATTATCTACAATATACTCAGTAGGTTTGTAAATGGGTTCACAGTTTCTGCTGGTGGACAAAGAACTGGGGGTGAGGTGTAGGATGATATGCTGAGGAGGTAGGAGATGAGGATATAGAATTTTTATATCTTAGAAAGTGTGAAAGAGAAATAAATGTAAAGAGGAAGATTAGTAGCAATGAAGGGAGAGAAAGTAATTTGGGGTAGACAAACAAGTGGGAAGACAGTAGAGTCCATAAATGAAGCACACATATATATTAAGAAAAAAATAGAAAATGTTAAAATAGTAGGAATTGCTGGAAAAAAGGAAAAAAAAAAAAGAGAATATAACACAACTATAATATACTATTCAGACTTCCCAGTCCTCAAAATCCTAATTCCAGCAAAGTACTTGGTTTCGCATATGTTGAGGATGTGAGGGTGGGAGAATAGAGAGAGGGAAAAAAAATCTTGAAGAAAGAAACAGGGATTGTTTTCTAGTTGGAGATCAGTATCTTTCATGCTTCCTTTCTCATTCAATAGGTGGTGTCATCTGTTGTTAGCTGGTATCTCTGCCCTCAGGATGGTAAAGGTAACCAGGGTGTCACCATGCCTGGGTAGTGGCTGTAGGGGAGAGATGGGAGTTAGAAACTGGGTACCTGGCCAGCTGGAGTTCCAAACTGGGAGTTGCCCTCACTGAAGATGGTGATGAAGGTGGCCCAAGATGGAGGCGCCTGCTTTCAGTGGGGGGGTTGTTGGGTCGAGTGGGGGGAGCTGAGCGATGGCATTGGACGATGAGTTCAGAGATGAGCCTGTGGCATTCAGTGTGTGGTTTTGGCTGTCTTCAGAGCCTGTGTAAAGTTCTCAGGTGCAGGGAGGCTACTGAGAATAGGGGACTATTCTGCTGCTGTAGAGTCCCAAGATGGTGGTGACCAGAGGAGCCCCACATTGGTAGATGGGATCCCCACAGGAGTGACGGCCAGAGTTCCTGAGTGTGGAAAGCTACTGGGTGCCCTGTGCAGGAGTGGCATCTGTGATTTCTGCACAGGTGGGTGGCTGCAAGTTCTTTATGGGTGTTGTTGCTACAGATGGTCTGCTTGGGTACCTGGTATTCCCGCATGGGAAAGTAGTTGGGAGACCTACTCTGACTCTGAGGCCTGGAGTCCTGGACGGCACAGGCCATGATTCCTGTGTGAGGGCAGGAATATCGCTCACAGAGAAGCAGTATTCTCACCACTGTGTCCCCGGTCACGAAGCAACACAGAATGCTGCTTCCCTCTGGCCCACCATCTAATTGGCAAGCAGGATTCTGCCTAATAGGACAAATAGCAAGATTATGAGATTTTTCCTTCCTCTTGTATTTGGTGTAAACATTTAGTTAAATGGGGATCCAGGTGGTGATTGAGTGATGTCTGCTGCTGGCTGTGGCAGGAGCAGTGGCAGATAACTTAAAGGGGCCACACACCCAGGAGGCTCTGGGATGTGGCAGTGGACAGTGTGTTGGGCGTGGGAGGGAAAGAGAACTGAGAATTATAAAGCTTATGTTTAGAAATGTCATCGTCACAAAGAAACCAAGTCTGCAGCAGAAGCACAGGAGCTCCTGGCTCCTCATGAAGCTTTTTACCTATATCTTCCTAATATTTTGAATGTAAAGAACTATTTTCTGGGCATCAGGGGCAAAAAGAATCTATTTCTGTCAGCAAAGCAGCAAGGTTAGCATTAATTACAGTATGTCCAGCCTTGCGAAGTAAATCAGAAAGTTCAGCCCCATGATAATGACATTGAGCATCAGATAGGGAATTTCCCATAGCTTACTGAGTAGGGATCATGAAAGGCATGCATTAAAAGCCTGTTCCAGGTTGTAGGCTATTCCGTTCCCCATTAACATGTCCATCTGGAAGGATCCCTGTTTGGGTGCCAGCTGTAAAGAATAAAAAGAGAGAGAAGCAAGCAAGGTGCAGGGGCAAAGTAAAAAGGGGGTTGCTCATTTGATCTGCCAGCTTTATTTATATCCATAGGTTACTTTAGGTCATTGACATCATTAGTACATATTGCTCAGTGTATAAAGTTACTGTTATGTGGGCAGGTTTAGACCCAGTGACACACTGGTTTTGTCTAAGACAGTTTCTTTATTCCCAGAAGTTGAGTTTCTGAGATTAAGTTTGAGGCTGATAAGACTCTAGCAAGAGCCTCCTCACAAAGGACATTATCATAGCAACTAGGCATTGAGCATGTATTAGTCATCTTACTAGTTCCAGGGAGAAACTGTAGAATATTCCAAGTGTGGATAACACCTGTTACACTCTGGGAGTTTGCTCACCAGAGGAACGCTGCCTTGTACATTTCCACAGCCAGAATCCTTACAGTTTGGAGGAGAAATGATTGGGTCACAACCTTATCCTAATCAATGAATTAATCCCTGATAGGATTAACTGAGTGGCACCTGGAAGCAGGTGTTGTGTGGCTTGAGGAAGTGATTCACTGGAGGCGTGGCTATGGGATATATATTTTGTAGTCTCTCTCCTTCTGATCATCATGTGAGCTGCTTCCCTCTACCACACACTCTTCTGCCATGATGTGCATCCTCACTTGACACAGTGTCGGACTTCTATGGAGTGAGACCTCTGAAACTGTGAGCCCTCAAATAAACTTTTCTTCCCTAAAGTTGTTCTGGTAAGATCTTTTAGTCACAGCAATGAAAAAGCTAACTGAAACATTGCCTTTCATAAAGAAGAATGAAATTATGGCCTTTGAATGTAAATGAGTAGAACTGTAGACTATCATAAGTGAAATAACCCAATCCCCCAAAACCAAAGGCTGAATATTCTCTCTGAATGTGGATGCTGACTCACAATAGGCAGAGGGGAGGGAGAAGGGGAGGTTCAGTGGATTGGGCAGGAGGAGTTGGGTGAAGGAATGGGGAAGGGGAGTGGGAAATATAGTAGAATGAATCAGACATAACTTTCCTGTGTTCATATATGAATATACAACCAGTGTAACTCCATATCATGTACAACCACAAAAATGTGAAGTTATTGCTCCATGTATGTGTGTGTGTGTGTGTGTGTGTGTGTGTGTGTATATATATATATATATATATATATATATATATAATCAGAATACATGTATAACTACTGTCATGTATAACTAAAAGGAATAAATAAAAAAATGCAAATTCAAGAGATGCATAAAAGAAAAAATGATGTTGGCCTTGGGTTTAGCATGTATGTTGGAAGAAAGATTTGTTCAGGATTCTTCACTTTTGAAATACAATGTGATATTTTACATAGCAAAGACCTGATCCTATTACCTTCTCACTGATTTCCACCTGCCACATGGGAAAGCATTGCTCTGAACTATAATTATGAATACGTTCTATTTTAATTCTCACATTGTTGGATTATAATGGGGATGGCATGGGATTTGAGGCAAGTAGGTCTAAGTAAAGCCCCTTTTAGGTTTATTGATCCACTGTAGTCTTGTTCTTTCTCAGGGATCTCATGGATTACTCACTGTACTACTATGCTTTTTTCCTAGGCATTGTGGTTAATCTGTGTATGTAGGAAACAAAATGAAATCTCTCACATTCTCCTCCATAAAAAGGTCACCAAACTATAGCAGCACACCTTAGGGCTGTAGGGTATCTGCTGAAACTGTGCTTGCTATGTTTGTTGTCTAGTTGTATAGGTCTTCCTGTGTGTAGCTTGCATAAGTTCATTTACAATAGACTGAATAAATAATATAAAATATAGGAGTTCTCTAAAGAAAAAAAAAGTGATAGGAAAAATACTGAACTAGAAACTCAGTTCCAACTTTAAATGGTGTCTTTACCATAACATGAATGCTCATATTCAAAATAATTAAAACTCTTATTTATTAATTAGTTTGTCCTTTAGTTAGTTCATTCATTAGCTTGTTTGATAGAAGAACCTGACAAATTATAGCATAAGTTTGTTCCAGAAAGGATGAAAGCATTGATGGAAGATCATGTCTCCTATTGGCCTATTAGCTACTAGAATGACTTTCTTTCCTTTTTTCTTTTTTTAAAAAATAGTCTTTTTAATAGTTAAAGCCAAAATTAATATTAAATGAGTAGCATTTTCATTAACTCAGAATAAGAAATATTTATCCATTGTATTTCTTTGAAGGTGGTCTCTTTGGAATTTTGTCCCATTTGGTATTGTCTCTCTTCCAAAGCCTTACATTCATACTGGATTTATTTATTTTTAGCTAGAAAGTGTGTGTATGAATTATTACTTATTATTTGCTTTAAGCATCAGTGGGTCCCCTTCCTCCTGAGGCATTTCACTTGTCTTTGTTAATTATTCTTTCACTCAGATTGTTTTTTTTTGATGGTGGTGTTAACTGGAATGGTAATTACTCTTCATCACACTTGTGTTCTGCGTTCGATTCCTGGTTGAAAGTGACTCTAGAATCTATTCTGTATTGATTACATTAGGGAGGCAGTTAAAAATCTTTGAATTTGAAAGCACTTTAGTGAACACACCTCAATCATACCTAGATATCTGAGATGATTTAGGGAGGACCATATGGCACAGAATGGCTAGCCAAAGTTTGCTTCGTGTCCCCTGTAGCCTAATAAACCAGAAAGGAGATATGAATCTTATTTTCTTAGTCTGAAAAATTTGCTCCCCTCTTTCTGATTGTAAATAAAAGAGGAATATTTATAGCTATGAATAGGTTTTCAGAAAAATTAAAACATGACCAGGGTAAAACTCTTAACTTTAAAACAAATAGTAAAACTTGAATGTGGGGATGAAAAGATATTTGTCTTTGCTATCTGTCTAGGTCAGTGATTTTTTAAAAATGGGCAATTTTCCCCCTGTGGGACATTTGACAATGTCTGGACATGGTTTTGGTTGTCATTTATTGGGGGAGCTGCTACTAGATCCAGGGGGTTGAGGCCAGAGATGCTCCTTAACACCCTACACTGCATAGGACAAGTCCTCATGACAAAGAATGATCTGGCTCAAAATGTCAATGTTGCTGACATTGAGATACCCTGTTTTTAGACCACTGGTTCTTAGAGTGTGGTCCCCAGACCAGCAGCATCAGAATCACTGGGGAACTCGTTACATGTGTGCAGTCCTAGGCTTCTGCTTGGGTCTGGAGTCTGAGTTTAACAAGTACCCTAGGGGATTCTGATGCATGTATTCGCTTGACAGTGACTGACATAAATATTTCAATCTTCTCTTCACTTTTAGAAATCTGAATTCTTGCTCTCAATTTTTTGTTTGACCAATGGGCAAAGTGTGAAATCAAGCCCTTTCACAAAGTCTATCTTCTTCCATCTTCAGGAGTTTTCTTGTGTTGTGGCCCCTTTCCAGTCCCCTGGTCCAAAGAAGTTCTCTTGTCAGGAACAATTGGTCTTCTCACCTTTTGTGGTGTTCTAAAATAGTGACGTTAGGCAACCTGTGCTTTGGTCGACTGCAGGGTTCCACCCCATGTGTTTGTAGAAAGCTGCAGCTCATCCCCTGAGGTGTCCGTGCTGGTAAGAAGAGGTTTCTGCAGTTTCTCCACGTGTTACTTCACGGGCTTTTGAAGCTACCTACCATCCTGAGTTCTTTCTGGCTGTGAACCTGTTAGATTCACTTTGTTCTGTAGTTTGGAGCTGCAGTTTGTAGTCTGTTTTCAATCTGTCACTTCATACCTGCCAAATCAGTTACATAAGGGATTTATCTCAAACTAAAACCTACACTGTAAAATGACTCATAGTGCATATCTCAAGAGATGGGGAATTGGTGGGATCATATATGAAAAAGTACATCATGTTTTATTTCCTGCTTATAGTGCAGGAAATGAAACATCTCGAAGGGTGAGACCAGGAGCTGAATGTTGACATTGATAGTTTTTTGTAAGTGGAAGAGAAACTGAGTACTTAAGAAATACTAGTTACAAAGGCTTGTGGTTTGCTGGTCCATCCTTTTTCTATCATGTATTCAAACCCTTATTTCAGTGCATGAAAAGACAGCTTTTGTATGAGTTTTTATGATAGAATGAAGGAATGCAAATCTCACAATTAAAAACTCAGTCTTCATTATTAGCCTGCAAATCATACAATAAAATAAATCTGGCAGACATAGCCAAATGTTCTTACTCAATTAATTTGGAGATATATTATTCATCTGTTGTGGCCCACTGTTGCAGCTGACAGGTTTCTTCTCTTCTTTCTGCTCTATTAAGGGTTTCTAGCAAGTGGCACTGCCAAAGGGGCTGAAAACCTGAACACGAAGTAATTGTTTCAAATTCAGAGGAGAGCTCAACCGTGTAACCACCTGTAGTTCTCTTCTTGAAATGCCTCTTCATTTCCATGAGAGCTGGAGACGTCTATTGAGTCAATATGAAATTCTACATTGAGTTGTCAGGAAATTATGCCTGCCCGCAAGGTTTTAGACAGAATTGTGATGAAGGAAACTAACGCAACTCCCCAAATGAAGAGAGATCTGTGCTCTGACTTGCCACGAGGTCTCATCCTGCATTGAGAGGCTATCATACTTTTCCTGGCCTTATAATCCTTTGCTTTGTTTAGAGTAAAAAAGAACAGGGATCTGGGTTTCATTTGTCTGTTTCTGCCTGGCTTATCGCTGTAATGTGGGCTCTTTATGTTTCTGAACAGCAGAATCTGTTTGTGCTTTAAAAAGTGGTTGAAGTTTGGTAGCTAACTGGCTTCCTTAAAAGTGATTGATAAAATATATACAGTTTCCTTCCAAACAGTTATCACCTCTTAAACAGGAAATTTAGTGGCAACATTAATCAGGTGGACTTGTTTTTTGATGTGGGGAGAAAGCACTTTTTAATTCCTCAAGTCTGTGTTTTTTGGGGCAAGGAAGGTGGCTGATGAGAGCCCTTGTTGAAGATGTGTGTGCCTGAATCCACACACATCTTCATGCCTGAGGGATGCTGTGGAATAAGAAAGGAATAGGTGTCTTAGATCAGGAAAGAGTAGATCAGTGGGGCAAATTCTTTAGGCATTTATCAAATTCTTACAAAAAAGTCAGCCTTCCCTTTTTGGTGCCCCTGTCTTAAACATTTTATTATCCTCAGTAATTAATCATTTCTCAATTCAAATGCTAATTACTTTCAAACAGGCCCTGTCTGGAAGAGTTTCTGTGTGGAATAGCTACCTGTCTACACTCTGCCACCATTATGTTTATCAGAGGAGTCATGGTTCTGTTTCATGGCTACAGGCAAATACAGGACACATTAGTGTACCAATGTAAAAAGTGTTTATTCCTGACACTTTAAGAAGGAAATAAAAGCCAGATGGGCCACATATTATGCTTTGTTAATATATTTTTATACTGTGCCTGTTACATTGCAAGAACTCATTGGTTTAGATCTTGGATAGAGAAGTCATGTAAGTAAACATGAATTTAGTCTGTGTTAGAACTACTGTAACTACCAAGAACCATTACAAACAAATGGTGCTTTCCCTGGTCATTCCTTCCTCTTAAAATATAATTAAGCATAATTTATTTCAGATACAATGTGAAAAGGGAATTTTACAGTTGTCTTATTTAGCCTTGTGATTCATCCCAAATAAGACACATTAGCCCAATTTAATATTGTGTCTGTTCCCCCAAAATAGACTTAGGTAAAATTATATGAACTTAATATTGCTGTGCTTCCAGACTGTTGCATAAGCAGGTAAAAGACTGGCTTGGTTGGTGGTGTGAAAATTTCAATTCAAGAGAGCCGCCCCCTCCCCCTGCTCTGGCAAGGTAGACAGAACTGTGACCACCCACAGAACAGGCCCAGCAGCCTGCTGAGGGGCAGAGCCATCCCCCCCCCCCCGCGCCTGCCAGATAGGCGGAACTGTGACCACCGAAAGAAAAGGCCCAGTGGCCCGCGGAGGGGCAGAGCTTCCAATCACTCCTGCAAGGTAGGCGGGCCTGCGACCCACCGGCAGAAGAGGAGCAGCGGCCTGCTGAGAGGCAGAGCCGCCCCCTCCCCCCGCGCCTGCAAGGTAGACGGAACTGTGACCACCAACAGAACAGGGCAGACCTGCAACCGACAGACAGAACAGCAATATTAAGTTCATATAA